>NC_043018.1:2672292-2682292 GCF_006345805.1 Octopus sinensis | reverse complement strand
AGAGTAGTATGAAAAACAGGAAGAAATAGCCTTATGGTGGCTTGCTTCGTAGAGGGGAGAAAGGAAAGAATATTAGTGACTTGAAAGAGGGAGAGAGAGAGAAGGGGTAGGATTTGGCAAACGGAAAATTAGGATATGATGGCTAGAAACGTAAAAGGATTTGTCAGAAACCTCGTAAGTTAGGCACGTGACAAAGCACATGTAGAGGTGGAAAGAGGTGTAGGGGAATACAACGATACAGAGATAAGTGGCACCAAGGTAAGTAAATATGGAAAAAGATGGAAATGTGTACAGGTAGATAAAAATTGTAGATGGGATGGGGAGAGGTACACAATTTGTGTTTCGTCTCTCTATCTATCCATCTATCCATCCATATCTCTCTCTATGTCTCTCTCCCTATATATATATATATATATATATATATATATATATATATATATATATGTATGTATATACATAGATACATGTATATACACACGCACTCACACACACACACACATATATATATATATATATATATATTATACATACATATCCCACTCCAATATATTATTATATGTGTGTGTGTGTGTGTGTGTGTATAATAGATAATACAGATAGAGACAAAGAACGAGAGAGAGAAAGAGAGCGCGCGGCTGAATGATATGCAGAAGAAAGAAAGAAAGAAAGAAAGAAAGAAGGAAAGAAACGAAAAAGGTAGAAAGAAAGACTGAATGAAACGAAGGAAAAGAAGAAGGAAAGATAAATGAAAGAAAGAATGAAGGCATAAATACGGATATCAAAGAATCAACGAATGAAGACGTGAATGAAATGAATGAAAGGCGGAAGATGTAAAAAGCGAAATGAAGAAAAAACAAAACACGATAGAAAAAAAGGAAGAAAGAAAAAGAGAAGGAAACAAAAGAAAGAAAGAAATAAGAAAGAGAGGAAGGAAAAAGAAAGGAAGAAAGAAAGAAAGAAAGAAAGAAAGAATAGAAAGAAGGAAGGAAGGAAGAAAAAAAATGAAAGCGAAATTATTAAGTAGTACGAGGATTAGTATTAATAAATAAGCGTGCTGGTGTGTCGGGCAGATGGCGCTGCTGCTGGTTTGGTGGAACGGTTTTAGTGTTAGCGTTATTGTTAGATAAAAGAGAGTTTTAAAGGATGTTATAAACAGCATGTTGATTTCTACTGTTTCCTAATACTCACAACAACACGAAACATCTATTTTATTATCTCAGCTATCGAACTGTGATATCAATATTCATTCTTTGATCATCGCAAGTTGTTGGTTTTGTTATTTTTGTTTTTGCTTTATTTTTTGGGGGCATTTTTTTCCCCATTTTTTTTTGTCTTTCTGCAATTTATCTGGCATCTTTATTTATATCGTAATTTATTATTATTATTATTATTATTATTATTATTATTATTATTATTATTATTATTATCATTATTTTCTTTTTTACTACTACTACTACTACTACTACTACTCTACTAATACTACTACTACTACTACTACTACTACTACTACTACTATCATCATCATCATCATCATCATCATCATCATTATCATATCTTCATGATCATCATCGTTAATATATCTGTGTGTTTTTGTGAGTGTATACTTATATTTATATGAACATATATATATATATATGTGTGTGTGTGTGTATGTATATATGTATGTATATATATTATAACATATGAATACACACACACACACACATATATAGAGAGAGACATGTGCATATTATCCCACATAGATGCAAAAGCAAATACAAATATAAATATACCATTCACATCATCATCATCGTCGTCATCATCATCATCCCCATCATCTTTCTAACTCATTGATGTTGCGGTGAATATTCTTCCTAACATGGTAAGTACGTATATGTAGATTCGTGGAAAAGATATTCTTTACATGAATCAGGAACCCGCGATTTCATATGCATTTACAAAAATACGGAGAAGCGAATTATCTCCATCCAATCGCTTATTTCTCTTTCATTTATTAAATCCAACTCACATCCTCTCTTATAGTTTTGTTTATTTAATTTTTTTTTTTTCCTTTCCTTCTTTGAAAGTGTTGGGGTGGAAAGGAGTTGTGGGTAGGCCTGCTACGAATTTATACATGTCAGCAAAGAGTTCGCTTTTTTTAACAGCCTTTGCGCAATTGCAGTGTAGTTTTCTCCGAATGAAGCAATCTGCATTGTGCACGTTTGAGTGCGTGGATATGCATGTACACACACACACACACATATAAGTATTTACATATACGAATATATGTGTGTGTATGTGCGGATGTGTATGAGTGAGTGTGTGTTTGTATCTGCGAGTGCGTGTGTGCGAATATGTTTATAGGATATCTTTGCAAATTAATATATGAAGTGACTGAAAATATATGCGAATGCATTAGTATATCTATCTTTCTATCTATCTATCTATCTATATATATATATATATATATATATATAATTTATCTATCTATCTATCTATCTATCTATCTATATATATATATATATATATATATATTATATTTATCTATCTATCTATCTATTATATCTATCTATATATATATATATATATATATATATATATATATATATGTATGTATTATGTATGTATGTATATATTTACACATACCCACATACATTTGTGTCTGTGTGTGAATGAGTATGCATATATATACATATATTTGTGCGAGTGACAAATATCTGTTTCACATTGCACATCTCAGTTCCTCAAGAGACGAGATATTTCCCCCTCAAAATACTGAAAAAGAAAATTAAATGTATGCATCAGAGTTATACAGAAAAGTTCCTACGTGAAAACAAAAGTACAGAAATGGTGTTATCTTGAATATCTCATACAGAGTTAATATGTATATATTGCTTTAAATCCGGGACGTAATAAGGTTTCGCATTAAAGCTAAACTTATATGACCAACTGTTGAATTAAAGAATGCATATAATAACGATAGTCATATATATAATAAATGCATGAGGCAAAATCTTTCCCTCGGTTTATGGCGATATACTGAAGGAACCGCTCATAACACACGTCAGTGGATGCAAAAATCAATAACACTAACCATCTTTAAGTCATCGTTCTAGTCACTAGTCACACACTATCTTATGAAAATAGGGAAATCTCACTGTACACCTGTTTGCAAGGGGGATCAATCGGATGTACTGCACATGACCTGGAAGGGTCTTAAATGTAGGAACGCCTTTAGAAACGAGGCTGCTTTCTCGTTGATAATCAAGCTTTAACATTTAAGAAGACAATCCACCCAAAAATAACAGAAGCACTCAAAGGGGACGAGAATAAATTTCCATGCGTGGAAATTTATATATATATATATATATATATATATATATATCTATATATATATATATATATTTAAATGTAAATATAGAGGGGCGCAGGAGTGGGTGTGTGTAGTAAGAAGCTTGCTTCCCAACCACATGGTTCCGTGTTCAGGTCCCTCCCAGTACGTGGAACCTTGGGAAAGTGTTATCTACTATATCCTTGGGCCGACCAAAGATTTGTAAGTAGATTTGGTAGACAGAAACTGAAAGAAGCCTGTCATATATGAATATATGTACGTATACATATTTTGTGAGTGTGTGTGTGTGTATTATTTGTGTCTGTGTTTGTCCCCCACCATCGCTTGAAAACCGTTGCTGGTGAATTGAAGTCCTAGTAATCTAGCGGTTCAGCAAAAGAGACTGATAGAATAAGTACTGGGGTTATTTGTTCGACTAAACGTGGTGCTCCAGCATGGCCACAGCCAAATGACTGTAACAAGTAAAATAATAAAAGAATATACGTATATACATACATATATGGTAAGTGAATGGAGCAGTCTCAGTAAATTAATCTGGAAAATTAATAGAGAGTAATATCAGTTTTAAAATTCGATGGAAGATTATATATTCTGCAAAACCTTACCAAGCACCAGATAGAAGTTGCCAACTCTGCACACCAGAGTGCTATAATATCCTTTTCTCAATTAATCGATTATTAAATGAGAGAGTTAAACAATTCTCGGCTTTCACACACAGTCCTAAGTATTAATTATTAACATAGTTAATTGTTACATTCCTGATTAACGAATGATATTTTTACAAGACTGAATTTATTAGATACATTTTAGAACCATCATTATAGCTATAATTTTATACAATATAAAATATGTAATATCTTGCCTTAATATACATATTTCTATGACATGCATGAAATAAATATAAATGGTTATATTCCAATAATCATTTTGTTTCATTTCTTTCGTAATATATAAATAACATTTCCCTACCTATAAATTCCTAGTATATGTGTCATTTCTTTCTTATTTTTACAGAGTAAATTATATAATTTCTCTTTCTTAGATCATCTTTATATAACAAAACTCAGTTAAACTACTAAATAGTTCTAATCTACCTTAGCAAAATATCGATCAGAAATACAAATACTACGCTGACTTCATATATGATACGCAGTTCCAACATTTAATGAAGAAATCTCTTCTTTGATTATTTATTTAGTCACTAATTATTAATTACAAACAAAATATGCAACACTATATCAAATATCTAATGTATGCTGCTTTTTATTCTACTATATTTTTTTCATGTTTTTTGTTTTATTCTTTTTCTCTTCACTCCATCGTTCAACCGTTCTTTTTATTTGATCTCTTAAATGATCAATTCTAGATATTATTAAACTTCCTATAAAATAATTCTAACAACTTAGCCTTTCTGAAAATAAACAAATGAAAATAAATGTTATAAATATATTTTTTGTGTGTGAGTGTATGTATGTATGTATATATGTATGTATGTATGTAGTATGTATGTATGTATGTATGTATGTATGTATGTATGTATGTATATATATATATATATATATAATATTATATATATATATATGTGTGTGGTGTGTGTGTGGTGGTGTGTGTGTGTGTATGTGGTGTGTGTGTGTGTGTACATATATTTGTAGGAGTAACATACCAGTTTACAAAAAGCCCATTGGTTTCATGTGTAGCGTGACCTAGGCATCTCTTCAGTTTCTCTAAACGGCAACTGTTCTCTGCAAAGATTGTCTTTTTTTTAACCCATAAGGACGCTAGTGATAGTTCAAGAATGTGTAAATACATAAATATAAATGTATACGCTTAATATATTGACGACTACGAGTTTACATTTAAGACTTCCAAGTTACATATCTTAACGCTCAGGCATTTCAAACTTTTGTCTATACTTGGTTTTAATTATGACATCATTTCATGTGAACGCTGAGCATCCATATATTTCCTGAACTCTATCTGTTACCACCCAATGAAAATGATTCATGTATAACGGTCGACTAATTACATTTTTATTATCTAGCTTATCTTTCATTAATTTTATGATAAAATTTTTCTATCCTTCCATATTTAAGTATTTTGTTTTCTTTTACCTATATATATAATATATATAATATATATATATATATATATAATTAGATATATATATATATATATATTATATTTCACATACATTTATATTTATCGTTTCTTTATACCTTCTTACTTTATCTTATAATTTTTATGTTAGTTATTTTTAGATTACATTTACTTACATCTATGATTCTGAAGATAAATACATACGCATAATATATATGATGTAACTTGTTAAACTTCTTAGCACTTCGTCAGTATCCATTCAAGAAGTATGTTAACCTTTGTCGTATAAGCTCATAAAACCCTGATGAGATTCTACACCATATAGTTGAAAAGGATGACCGATTGTTTACATTTGACCCTACTCAAATGCTTAGAATTACGAATTGCTTGGAGGCATGAATCGAAACATATGTAGGATTTTGGCACCTGCCATTCCTTTTTTGACCTTTATAATTTACTTGTATTTTATAAAAAAAAAACTATCAACCAAATATCATACAAATTCATTAATTATAAACCCATAATTCTTTATTTTTTTTTCTTTCATTATTAATGATATGTATTACTATGATAATCCCTAACATATCGTCCAGACTTTCTTTCTTATATGATAGTAATTAACCAGTGGAATTTTTGGATTATTAATCCCCAATGAAGATTGACATCCTTGAATCGAGTATATATACATATATATATATATATATATATAATATATATATATTATATATATATAATATATAGGGCGCAGGAGTGGCTGTGTGGTAAGTCGCTTGCTAACGCACATGCGCAGTTAGTCGGTTGCTTCTTGTTGAGCTAGAGTGGACGTGAGTAACAAGCTCTGTCCAACTAAAGAAAAAAGACCAAAAACGGAAAGTTGTCGAGGTAAGTGATTTTGTTTATCGTGAGTTGGGCATAATTTATTGCGTGCCAATTATTATTTCAGTAGGTTGTGTGCAACTCTGAGACAATTTCGCCTGCGCTAGGCGGCTGCCGTTTTTGTGTTCATTGAAAAAAAAAAAAGAAAAAAACAGTGGAGGGGCGTCTATACTCAGAATTCATACAGTTACTGTTAAAATTACCGTTGGCAGTAGCCAGTGCTGTGTTTGAGTTTGCTGAATTTATTCCCTTGTCAGAGTACTTCGCAAGAAAATTATAAAAATAAGCCACTATTGGATTACCTTTCGGACCCATTTTTGTGGAGGTTGTGTTTGCAGTTGCGTCGTTCCAGGTTCAACCCAGGCGGGGAGTACCGCAAGGCCAGAATATTTTGCTGTGTTTTTTCTGTTTATTAACTTTCTTTGAACTTCATTTAACCCCCCCCCCTTTTGTTTTCTTTTCTTATTGCGACTTTCCGTTAATTTCTTCCCTTCTGTTGTGCTTTCTCCTTTTTGTTTTTTTCAAAAATCTACAAATTTTATTTAGACTTTTGAACTTTTTTCTTCCTGCTTTTGAGTTTAATTTGAATATATTTTTAAAAAAAACATGGCAATGAAAAATAACAAAATTTTGGAGTGGGGAAATCATACCACCCAAAAAGTGGTAAAAGACCGTGAAGATAGGACGGTGGTGTTGAGAACCTACTCCAAGGCACTTGACACCATCGCCCTATTCGAAAAGACGGCAATTGAAAAAGGAGTTGGAAGAGTATTGCCAACAATTAAATTCATTTCCAGGGTGTCAAATATGCAACGGTGTGGTTGCTATTTGACCCCTGAAGAGGCTAGCAAACCCCTGGAGGGTAAGGAAATCTTATTCCTGCCCACGTACAAAAAAAAAATTGATGAAAGCTTGGATCTGCGGGACTGCCACCCGACATAGAAACCGAGTGGATAGAGGAGACTATCCGCCGGGGTCTGGGTGACAGCGAAACTAAGTCCTCAATGTAAAAGTTCTTCTGCGGCTGCTTGTGTGGGTCAAAAGCAATTTTGACCCTGTGGACCCAATCAGCCAATCTGGTTCTTCCAGATTTTTTTTGAAATGGCCGGGTGCAGGTACCCGGTGATGCTTGAGGGTCGCCCCCCTGAGTGTCATCGGTGCTTGGAGTCCGGCCACATAAAGAAGAACTGTCCTCGGGAACAAAAAGGATCCCGGAACAGTTAAGTAAAACCCCTCTAGAGAGGGAACGATAACGGCCGAGAAAGCAGAGGACTCCTCAACGAGGAGACCGAAAGAGGAAGTGAGCAACAATGGGTGGCACCAAAGGATAATAGGGATGAGGAGAGGAAGGCGAATCTTCCAGCCACGGAGGAGACGCACCCTCCCTCAGTTGAAAAGGGAAAAAAAAGAAAAAGAAAAAGAAGAAAAACGGGACATACCGGCAGTCAGTGTAGCACCGAAATGTCGCGGAACTACGTCGGTTGGGGTTGTGCCACCGACAAGAGAAGGAATACCGTTGGCGGAAACTGTGCCGCCAACGAAAGAACTAAATGTATTGGTCCTCTTCTATAGAGGAGGAGAAATTGAAAAAGTGATGGAAGAGCACTACAAGGGAGCACCTTTAGCCTTCACACAGGACCCCGAATGGCCTCCGCAGGTAGCTGTGGAGGCCGTGGCGTTCGACGTGACGCTAGGGCTAAAGGAGCTCAATGAAGATTATAACTTGGTCCCGGGCGACGGGAACTCGGAACTTGACTACGTTCTGAGGGAGGCGTGGTTGATGGTGGAGGGCGCGGGCACAAGCTATGTATTATTAGTAATGGACTTAAGTCCAAAAATTGAAAAATGTAAGAGGATTAATACCTCGTTTTGTATTAATAATGGACTGCTAAGTCCAAATTGGAAAAATTGTAAGAGGTTAATACCTCGTTTTGTGTTTATCTTAAAAAGAACAATGTTTTAGAGAAGCAAAAGTCGGCGGGCGCTTTCTGTCTTCTCCCATCCTTATCATCTTTCTTTCATTATCATTCACTTCATTAATGTCCTCGTCCAGCCCGCAAAGCTAACTTAATCTGTGTACTGCCTTTATGGCAAATGTTTTGAAATAAAGTAGCTTGCTAACCAACCACATGGTTCCGGGTTCAGTCCCACTGCGTGGCATCTTGGGCAAGTGTCTTCTGCTATAGCCTCGGGCCGACCAAAGCCTTGTGAGTGGATTTGGTAGACGGAAACTGAAAGAAGCCTGTCGTATATATGTATATATATATGTATGTGTGTGTTTGTGTGTCTGTGTTTGTCCCCCTAGCATTGCTTGACAACCGATGCTGGTGTGTTTACGTCCCCGTCACTTAGCGGTTCGGCAAAAGAGACCGATAGAATAAGTACTGGGCTTACAAAGAATAAGTTCCGGGGTCGATTTGCTCGACTAAAGGTGGTACTCCAGCATGGCCACAGTCAAATGACTGAAACAAGTAAAAGAGTAAAAGAGTAAAAGAGTATAAGTGTACAATAGGATCCGAGGGAATAATTCCAAGGTAGCTAAATCTTGTTTAAGTGACCTAAGAAACAATGGACACGTATGTTTGGGATTTGAATCCGGGGACAAGCAAGAGGCGTTTAGGAGAAAAACATGAAAAATAGAAAATGGAAACAAACGCTCAAAATACTATTAAATCATTTATATCTTCATATCTCCTACACATGTTTCGATGGACGCATCTAAAATGTATCCGATAGCATAAAGTATGGTCAGCTTGTATAAATATCTTCAGGGAGAATATAAATAGCGGTACTCATGAAAGAGACATTTTAACAGATATATGAAGTCCCCGAAAATGTGATTTATATATATACATATGCAAACACACGCACATACACACATGCACCCAACACGTGTTAAGATAAACATATATTGTTTGCTAATATTACAGATATACATATAAAACACACACATATCGATATATACATACATATGCTCAAGCATATAGATAGATCGTTAGCGAGTACACACATTTTTTTCTCGCCTTCTTTCTCTGTGTCCCATTCCGTAGAAGAGCGTAGGCTCGAACGTAAAAGACTTTTTCTATTCCTGAGTGTTATACTAATACATCTGTTTGCTTTGTACATCACCTGTCTTCGTCTTTTGTCTTTTTCGTAAACTTTCCCTATATATAATATATATATATATATATATATATATATATATATATATATATATATATATATAAATCTTAGATTGTTTCAACCAAAGATTGGCCTAGGCCATGTCAATTTAATATAATCCTGTTCAGATTTGCTAAACCCTTTTAAAGTCAAATGTTTTGATATCATGACCCATTCAAGTAGGGAGATCATGCTGAGGGAGTTGTTTCTAGATATACGTAACTTATCTGTTATCTCTTGAAGAATTTTGTCCAGATTCCGTTCAAAGGTAACGGGGTATTTTTCCTCTTTGAAATGTTTTGGAACAATGTTAAATAGGGAAGACCCTGTTGAGTAAACGAAATTGTGTTGCGGTGTCTTTATGCGTTGCGGTGTCTTTATGTGTTGCCATCTTTGAATTGTTTAGGTGACGTGTGGAAAGTTATCCTACCTTGATTGAATTCTGAAACTAATGTTAAGGCTGTTGCGGCAATTCTTGTGGTACATTCTTCATATTGTGAAAATCTTGTATCGCTGACGGCGGTGCTGGAGGGA
>NC_043018.1:2647292-2667292 GCF_006345805.1 Octopus sinensis | reverse complement strand
TTAATATCGTTTGCAAATGTTAGTCCTGATCATGAAAGTCATGATCAAAAACGTTCCAGCTGTAACCATCAGACGCCTGCGTACATTCATTGCCTAACACTACATCATCCTGTATTTGGTTCCTGTCTCAAAATAGCGGGTTTGTGACATTTAGAACATGTCAAAGTGACCGTTTAGACTCTAAGATTTCTCACAAAATCAATCGCCATATTCGAAAGGAAAGACATGTCACAGAATATTAGTAGTAGTAATAATTGCTGGTTTCAAACTGAGAGACTCGGACAGAAATTTTAGAGAGGGGAGGGGAGAGACACAAAAAAGAGAGTGGGGGTGAGACAGACAGACGGACGGGCAGAGAAGCAAGGGAGGTTTAATTGATTACATCGAATTCAGTGCTCGACGAGTAACTAATTTATCGACGCCGAATGGATGAAAGGCAGAGTCGCCCTCAGAGTGGAATACGAACTTCAAACGTTAAGGTTTTTAAGAAATGACGCTAAGCATTGAAAGAATAGAAGGGTAGCAGAAAAGATACATAGATAGCTAGCTAGCTAGCTAGATACATACATACATACATACATACATACATACATACATACATACATACATACATACAAACAAACAAACGTATATAGAATATGTTGCTGCAAAAATTCGACTATAAAGCATGATACAGATACGCGTGTTGAAAAGAATGCTCAGCATAAAAAGAAATCAAGAAAGATTGAATGGAAAAGAGAAGACAGAGATAGAGAGATAAATAAATAGGTAGGTACATAAATAACTAGATAGATAGATAGATAGATAGATAGATAGATAGATAGATAGATAGATAGATAGATAGATAGACAGATAGACAGATAGACAGATAGATAGATAGATAGATAGATAGATAAGTTTCTTTATTGGCCACACAGGGCTGCACATAGATGGGACAAGTTACAAGGTAGAGCTTTTCTTTTGGGGGATGAAAAAAAGGGGGTGGCGTAGGTTTTCGATCAAGAGGGATCGTAAAAGGGAAGAAAAGAACAAAAAAAAATTTTTTTAAATAGAATAAAAAATAAAAAGAATAAAAAGATAGATAGATAGATAGATAGATAGATAGATAGATAGATAGATAGATAGATAGATAGATAGATAGATAGATAGATAAATAGATGGATAGATGGACAGATAGATATTTAGATAGATAGATAGAGAGAGAGAGAGAAAGAAGGAGAGAGCGGAAGATGGATGGATGAATGGAGAAGCAGAAAAAACAGAAAGACAAAAAGTGAAAATGTAGCAATAAATGAATGGTTGGTCAGTATTAGTATACTAAAATAATGGGTCGATTTTGCCGCAGTTGGTAAGATTAATGCCAATGATAGAGTAGAAGTATGGAACCTAAAATACAGTGTTTGGAAATACGTTCTTATAGCAGGAGATGTGATCGATAATCTTAGTACACGTAATAAATATTATGACTCACCTAATGCAGCGATAAGTTATCTGGTGAATGTGCGTAAGTATATATATATATATATATATTGATAGATAGAAGTGCGTGAATAAATAGTTTGTGTGTATACACGAGGAAAACGTTTCTGCATGAATAAAGGTAGGTATTCAGTTGATATATATATATATACATACACACACACATATATATATATATATATATACACACACACACATATATATGTGTGTGTTTGTGTTTATATATATATACATATATATACATACACATATACACACACATACATATATGTGTGTGTGTATCTATGTATAATATACATATTACATAATACCTAAACGCATGTTATATATATATATATATATATACACGCAACACGCATTAACGGACGTAAAAGACGTAGACAAGGGTAATTTTTGCCCACGGTTATACATCATACACGTGCACACTGTTTCGTCACACCACACACACACACACACACACACGCATGTGAGACACGCACACACTCATACACGTCAGAGTCACTCGCCCCTATTCACACATACACGCTTACACACTCTCACACACCATTCTCACATACTCACATTCGTATGCACACCTTCTCTTGTTGGGATCACCAGCACTTCATTATCTCCCTTTTCTTCAACAACACGTTTTATTATTATTATTATTATTATTATTATTATCTCCCTTTCTTTCAAACGCTTTTTTCGCTATGAATCGCCATTTTGGACAGCTGATATCTACAAGTTACTTTTATTCTCTCTCGTTTATTTTCTCTTACTCCTTTCTGTTGAAAGGCGAAGGCAGGAGACTTTTTCATTTTCACTCGCAAGGCTTTATTCAACCCGAGGATGTAGTAGAACACACTTGCCCAAGGTGTCACATAGAGGGACTGAAACCATGTTCGATATATATATATATAGATAGATAGATAGATAGATAGATAGATAGATAATTAGATAGATAGATAGATAGATAGATAGATAGATAGATAGATAGATAGATAGATAGATAGATAGACAAACAGATAGATAGACAAACAGATAGATAGATAGACAGATAGATAGATAGATAGATAGATAGATAGATAGATAGATAGATAGATAGATAGATAGATAGATAGATAGATAGATAGATAGATAGATATATGGATAGATAGAAAAATAGATAGATAGATAGACAGACAGACAGATAGATAGGTAGATAGATAGATAGAGAGAGAGAGAGAGAGAGATAGGTATAGAAAGATGTACATATGCATACATGTATTTATGTAAGGATACATATTTACTTGAAAAGTGAAAGAAATATTTGAATCCCTCTTCATATAAAGTGGCGGGTGGGGTGGAATAATAAATAGGTCTTGGTCTGATATGTATCCTTCGTCTGCGAAAGCATAAAATTGATGTTGATCTCCATGCATTTTTGAACTGAGCCTAGAGGAAAGCGCACCGAATAACGTAAGATAGTAAAAGAAATACGTCAACTTCTCTGGCTTTCATTCGAGCAGACACTCCTGCAGATTCGTGCCTTAGTATTAAATAATTAATGCATTATTATCAGCGATACCAAATTAGTTTAAGCCTATCTTAGAGACGATTTTTTCCAACGTAGCCTCTCCATTTACGAGTTTAAATAGCAAATACCCAGTAAGGCGCCTTTATGCTAAAGGTTGAGTTTCATTAAGGTTTTACTGTGTGTAAATCATTCATACTATCCAGTTGTTTTTCACTTTCATGTTAATCCTTTTCTCCTCTCAGATGCTTTATCGGATTATCAAATCGATCGCCAGTATTTCAGAGCTACTTAATTTCATCCACCGTTCGCGGATGAAAGGCGAACTTCATCGGAGCAGAATTTCGTTTCATGATAGAAAACTCTGTTACAGAATAATCCAGATGTGTCCAGCACTGTAAAAGATGACTTATTTACGCTAGAATCTTACTGGAATCAGTTTTAAGTCCAAGAAAAACATTCTTTTTTCTCTTCATATTATTCCGAGTTATTAGTTGTGAATAATAAGGAAATATTTCAGAGATAAGTGAATGGCAGCATTATTATAGCTTCCACTGGTTTCGGTATGCCCTATGTGGAACCGTCTCAGAACATAGTATATTTATACCCTCTCCTTTCTTCGCCTGGGGATTCTTTCTGCATCGCTGTGTGGGCGTATATATATATATATGTGTGTGTGTGTGTGTGCGTGGTGTGTGTGTGTGTGTGTGTGTGTGTGTGTGTGTGTCTGTGTGTGTGTGTCGCATTCGTTTACTAATTACCCCTCAGTGAAAGAGCTTGGCTAAGTGGTTAGCGTATACGGCTCACGGTCGTAAGGTCACGAGTTCGATAGCTGGTGCATTGTGACCGTGAGCAAGACATTTTATTTCACGCCGCACCTGTCCACCAAAGTGGCGAAAATGAATTGCACCGGTATTTCACATTCTGTGCCACGCTGAATCTCCCTGAGAACGCTGTTAATCATACGCGTGTCTGAGGTGTACTCAGCCACTTCCACATTAAATTTTTGAGCAGGCTGTTCCGCTGGTTGTGTGTCAACGACAATACTCGACGTGGTAACCGACGAACTGCTGGTAGTGACCTGCTTTCAAGCCTAGTTATAAACACAAAGCGAGAGATTCAATCAATTATATAATTGCAGTTTCCTTTTGTATCATCAATCTTGTGGGTAGATCTATTATTTCCTGTCTTTACCTGCGAAAAGCGCATTCCGTTGAACAGTTACATCCTCATCATAATTGAAGGTCTGTCCATTCAATGAATGGGACTGAAACAGGTTTATATCTGAAGGCACAACGTCGGGCGATTATGGAAGGCGCGGCAAAACTATTCGTCCAGGCTCCAGTAAATTTTACCGCGACAACATAAGATGTGTGCAATCTGGTATTAACCTGATGAAAGACGATTATCAAGTGACGGGAGCTCCTGGTTGATCACTGCGATTATATAGTCCGGCTGGTCACAGTATATATTGAAATTTATGGTCCCGTCCGTCGGAAGAGGTTAGTTAGAGGCAACGCCCTTCCGATCCTACTGAACTGACAGCAAAACATTCTGTAGGTGAAGACCGTACCTGGGGTTTTATTGTGGTAGTACACCACATTTCCCTACGATTCTGTACTCTACATTCTTAGAGACGATCGCATTTTGGCCTTCTTCAGTATTCTTTTTAAAAGCGGCTCGTTTTCGTAAACGTTTCTGCAACAAATCACTGATGGAGATCCATTGGACGAGGTCAGCCTCATTCAACTGACGTGGGGCATAAATATCGAGCCTGCTGCTGTAACCAAGCTGATGGATATAGTTTTTTAATACTTTATTTGTATATTTGAACATTAGGTCTAACCTATTTCTTTACTACCCACAAGGGGATAAACACAGAGAGGATAAACAAGGACAGACAAACGAGTTAAGTCGATAATTCGACCCCAGTGCGTAACTGGTACTTATTTAATCTACCCTGAAAGGGTGAAAGGCAAAGTCGACCTCGGCGGAATTTGAACTCAGAACGTAGCGGCAGACGAAATACCGCTCAGCATTTCGCCCAGCGTGCTACCGATTCTGCCAGCTCGCCGCCTTAACATTAGGTCTAACCATTCTTGACTAATCCTCTTGAATCGAAAACTTTCCTAACCGAAATCTGGTTAAGCCACTTCGAGCACACGTTCCATAACAGCATCATCACTGTATATAGCGCATATCTTCATGCAGGTTTCGTCTCTTTCTTATATTTTCTTAAACAGAAATATAAGAAAAACATGAAGCGCCTATAAAGTTAGCTTCAGTTTTCCCTTTTCAGCGCGATCCCGAGCACACAAAATACGTCGTGTCTTGTCGCGAGTTCGTGTCGAACTACTCTTTTACTCTTTTTACTCTTTTACTTGTTTCAGTCATTTGACTGCGGCCATGCTGGAGCACCGCCTTTTAGTCGAGCAAATCGACCCCGGGACTTATTATTTGTAAGCCCAGTACTTATTCTATCAGTCTCTTTTGCCGAACCGCTAAGTGACGAGGACGTAAACACACCAGCATCGGTTGTCAAGCAATGCTAGGGGGACAAACACAGACACACAAACACACACACATACATATATATATACATATATATGACAGGCTTCTTTCAGTTTCCGTTTACCAAATCCACTCACAAGGCATTGGTCGGTCCGGGGCTATAGCAGAAGACACTTGCCCAAGATGCCACGCAGTGGGACTGAACGCGGAACCATGTGGTTGTTTAGCAAGCTACTTACCACACAGCCACTCCTGCGCCTACGTTGATATTTCCGTATATAGTAAGCATGTATGCGCAAGCGGCGTACTAAAGCTAGCTACTTATTAGGGTGCTTGAAGTTTAGTGTCGACAACAACCTCATGTACTTTTCGGCCGAACTAATACATTTGCATAGTGAGGGAGAGATATATACTGAGATACTTCGATCCAAACGATGCCAGTTCGAAGCTGGCTTCTATGAAACCCCAAACTATTGTGAATGAAAGGAAGGTCAGCAGCATCGTAACTGAGATAGTCAAAACAGTTACTGACACGCGTTCTATTCAGTGGCTACCTTTTTATGATAATTATCATAATCGATTCTTCTATAGGCACAAAGCCGGAAATTTTGGGTGTGGGGTGGATAAGTCGATTACATCAACCCCAGTGCTTGACTGGTTCTTATTTTATTGACCCCGAAATGATGAAAAGCAAATTCGGCTACAACGGACTTATAATAATCATTATAATAATCTTCTTTTCCCAAGGTATAAGGCCCGAAATGTTGGGGTAGGGGGCCAGTCGATTAGATCGATCCCAGTACGCAACCTGTTCTTAATTTATCGACCCCGAAAGGATGAAAGGCGAAGACGGCCTCGTCGTAATTTGAACTCAGATCGTTAAGACGGACGAAATACCGCTAAGTATTTCGTCCGGCGTGCTAACGTTTCTGCCATTTCATCGCCTTACAATCATTGTAATACCGATTGTAATAATTGTAAATGATCTTTCTTAAACAACAAGGAAAACCTTTTAAACCGACAATTGCTGATTGTCAAATAATGTCCGTTTTATTTGTCTTGGGGTTTCCACCGCCATACAGCTCCTAACAGCGTCATACAAGGTCAGTATTCCTAATATAAGACATAAGAATCGGTGACCGAGATTTGAGAAGTACGTCTATTCAAATTCTCTTTCTTTTTTCTCAGAAAACTGGCACAAATGCATGTCATGCTCATCCACTTTTCTCCTGTGTGCATATATATATGTGTATGTGTGTGTGTGTGTGTGTGTGTCTACGTGTGTATGAGTATGCAAGTATGCTTCTACACACAAACACACACGTACACATAGACACACACTTTTATACATATATAAAGATGCTATTCACGAGATTACAATACTAATTACTTTACATTGCTGTAAAACTTTAGTCATTCAACAGAGAATACCTAATTAAGATGTTTATTGGTTTCAAAATGTAAATTAGCCGTTTTATGCCACGCGTCGTGTATCCTATCACATCACTGCACATCGTATCATTTGGATCAATTTTTTTGCGCATGCCCATGGAGGAGACGCATTTATTTCAATATTATCATTTCTTAACGCTTAACGGCATTTCGTCCGTCTTTATGTTCTGAGTTCAAATTTCTTCGATCTCGACTTTGTCTTTCATCCTTTCAGGGTCGATAAAATAATTACTAATTAAGCACGGGCGTCAATTCAAACGACCTGATCCCGCTCTTGAAATTGCCGGCCCTGTGACAAAAGATGAAACCAATACTGAAGTTGTTTTCGAACGGAAATATTTCAGTTTTCTACTGATGGAAAAAAAATAATATAAGACTCGTATATCTTATTTTAATATTCTCAGTATGTTCTGGAGTCACATGGTGAACGTTTATAGGGAAGGAGCTCTGATTCCAGCAGTTGTCCCATTAATAGGACATTTTATTCTAGTAGTGTTTCAGAGTGCACAATCCAAAATATTTCGTTTTTGGATTTGGTTTGCAAGATTCTTTATATGAGTTCGAGTGTTGAAGCATATTCTGTTGTGTCTGGAGAGAGTCATTCTCTTTTAGTACCTTATTATTTAACACACTCACCAGTAAAATTTCCACTTATTTCGTCTTTTTATTTTCCTAAAATTTTCGTTGCGTCCTGCAAGACTATTGAAAAGGTTGCAAGACGCAACGAAAATTTTTTGAAAATAAAAAGACAAAATAAGTGGAAATTTTACCGGTGCGTGTGTTAAATAATAAGGTACTAAAAGAGAATGACTCTCCCCAAATGCAAAATATATTATTGATATAACTGGTGAATTAGTCCACGGTGAAATTTGAACTTCGAGTACATAAACTTGGTTGTAATATTTACCAAGTAAATAGATTTCAACTAAATAAGAAAATATTTAGAGAAGGACAAAAATAAAAAAAATTCTAATCAATATATAAATATATGCAAATAAAATAAAACAATTAAGATCATAAAAAGAAAAGAAAAAGAAAAAGTATAAGCTAAACAAACCGTATGATTCAACCATTATTTATCGTATCAATTTACTGAGAGGAAATTAAAGCGAACATTTATTTTGATAGAAACGGTGGTATATATATATATATATATATATATATATAATATATATATATATGCACACGCATACGTACATACATACAAACGCACATATACACAAACATATGGATACAGATAGAAGTCCATACACTCACACACATATATACATATGTGTGTGTATGTAAGTATGTATGGTTGCATATAAATACTTATGTATAATTGTATATTTATGCATACATAAATACAAAAATTATTATTATACATATATATATATGTGTATAATAATGATAATAATGTATATATTCATATAAGTATGTAAGTATATATATATATGTATGAATGTGTATATCTATATATTTGTGTATATATATATATATATATATATATATATATAAATATAAATATATATATATATATACACCCGTATATATATATATACATATACATATATATATATACATATAGAAATATATATATACTATATATATATTATATATATTATATATATAATATATATTTGTATATACATATATATACATATATATATATATGTATATATATATATATATATATATATATATATATATATATAATATATATATATATTATATATATACCCGATTATATTCGTTATTCTAATATTTTAAATCGAAATAGGAAAAGCAATAAAGTAATAGAATACAAAAATAGTGAAATAATTAAAAATATATTAAATTTACGCGTAAAATTATTTCTGAATGGAGTGACACGAGAGTGAGGGGTGTGCCGCTCTCTTTTGAAACTGTTTCACTCTATTTACTGTACTGAATCCCTTGGGACATGTGTTAACATCACCACCTCACTTCAAAATATAATATATCATACAACACCGAGATATTAGAATCTCCAGTGAACTTTATTATTGCTTAACGAACTTCTTTCATCATGAAGGGATTGTTTCCTCGAAGTAAATTCTGGTTCAATACCAAGTATTTTCGGAGAATTGATTTTCCTTAAGTGTGGAGGCGCAATGGCCCAGTGGTTAGGGCAGCGGACTCGCGGTCATAGGATCGCGGTTTCGATTCCCAGACCGGGCGTTGTGAGTGTTTATTGAGCGAAAACACCTAAAGCTCCACGAGGCTCCGGCAGGGGATGGTGGTGATCCCTGCTGTACTCTTTCACCACAACTTTCTCTCACTCTTACTTCCTGTTTCTGTTGTACCTGTATTTCAAAGGGCCGGCCTTGTCACTCTCTGTGTCACGCTGAATATCCCCGAGAACTACGTTAAGGGTACACGTGTCTGTGGAGTGCTCAGCCACTTACACGTTAATTTCACGAACATGCTGTTCCGTTGATTCGGATCAACCGGAACCCTCGTCGTCGTAACCGACGGAGTGCTTCCCATATTCCACACACAATTTTCCTTAAAATAATAGGTTTGTATATAAAAACATAGTTTATATTCATATTAAAGAAGAAAAAGGAAAGGGAGATTGGGGAGTTAATAATTACTCTTTTACTCTTTTACTTGTTTCAGTCATTTGACTGTGGCCATGCTGGAGCACCGCGTTTAGTCGAGCAAATCGACCCCCAGGACTTGTTCTTTGTAAGCCTAGTACTTATTCCATCGGGTCTCTTTTTGCCGAACCTCTAAGTTACGGGGACATAAACACACCCGCATCGGTTGTCAAGCGATGTTGGGGCGGGACACAAAGTCAGGCACACAAACACACATACACACACACACACAAACACACACACACATATATATATATATATATATACATATATACGACGGGCTTCTTTCAGTTTCCGTCTAGCAAATTCACTCACAAGGCGTTGGTCGACCTGGGGCTATAGTAGAAGACACTTACCCAAGGTGACACGCAGTCGGACTGAGCCTGGAACCATGTGGTTGGTAAGCAAGCTACTTACCACACAGCCACTCCTATGCCTATAATAATTGTTTATTATTAACACCAAATTATTTATCATCCCTTTGTAGACTGCTATAATGAATCCATAAACACATATAAACCATGCAATACATATTAATCCATATAGCTGAATAAATTCTAACTATTAATATTATTTGAAATTTAATCAATAAATATTTTTCCGAAAGGCCTCTCCACCTAATCCTACTCAAATCAGCGTACCCACGGAAGACTTTAACTCAACAAAGATTATACAAAGCCAAGATTAACTTCAGTGCATCGTAGTCCAATGGTGGCTTCAGTGGCGGTGCCTTCGAAGTGAGTGTCAATCATAACCTTGTTTAAGAATAAAATATGTATAAATATATTCCATATATTCCGACATATAAGATGTACGTTTACTAAAAAAAAAATCTTCTCAAAATTAACCCTCCATCTTATATGCTGCAGGCCAGACTTTGGGTAGTCTTAATGATGGACAATACAGGTGAGGATGGAGGTCAGTGTGTGTATGTTGTAGTCTTAAGACAAATATTTTAACTTAGCCTACCGTAGTAGCTTATGAAAGGGTGCCAGTCTCTAATGTCCATTGTTCTTATACATGAAAACGTGTGAGATATTCACCAGGGAGATTTGAGGTTCGCTGCATCTTCATGAGGCCTGGCAATTTGGGGTGTCCCTTATACGCTCGAAAATAATGAATGCATATTAGGATAGAAAGCTAGAGAGATGGATAGACAGACACATATATACATACACATAAACACACAAACGAACACACACAAACACACACACACACACACCACACACACACACAAACACACACACACACACATAAGAATAATATAAAACGAGGAAGATAGCAATCTTTAATAGTAGAAAATTTGTTTCCGCTTGCGAAATTAAAATTCAGATATCATACTGTTGCTGAAGTGTAGACACCTGTATAATAATTAGGAAGAATTTTCTTCTATAATGGTATTTGAATATAAACTTAGTAACTTAAAGCTGGAGTACAGTGAAGAGACAAATGTTGATCTCTGCTATTAAATCCTGTCATTCTCTGTCCTCCAGTTATATCATCCTTATGATATAAGGCGAGCTGGTAGAAACGTTAGCACGCCGGGCGAAATTCGTAGCCGTATTTCGTCTGTCGTTACGTTCCGAGTTCAAATTCCGCCGAGGTCGACTTTGCCTTTCATCCTTTCGGGGTCGATAAATTAAGTACCAGTTACGCACTGGGGTCGATGTAGTCGACTTAATCCCTTTGTCTGTCCTTGTTTGTCCCCTCTGTGTTTGGCCCCTTGTGGGTGGTAAAGAAATATATATCATCCTTATTACAATCTTATGCAAAGAAGAGTTTCTCATGTTTATCCAGGTGTGGAATATATCCTACCTCAGGATACAAATACATAGGTAGAAATACATACGCCAATGTGTTTACACAAACATATACAGGGAAATAAAACTCCTATATTAAACACTTGACTCCGTGAAATAGAGGAGCTTATTCGGCCGCATGTTCTCTATGCAGTTATGTGGGGTAAGAAGAGTTTGCATAGGGGTTAAACATAACCTGGTATTGTCTTTTGCCACCTGTTGTGATGGTAGTGAGAATGCCCTGAGGAGAGTTGAAGGTGATGACATCTGAAGTTCGTCTTGATGCTTTGCCGTGGGCTGTTACTGTTATCATTGATTTCTTTGCAAAAATCGATTGTTGTAAGTATTGCCTGAAAGTTCGTATCCTTAGAAAAAGTGGTATGCAGTTTGGTCTTGCGTTACATATATATATCTGACGTAACTCAATGCACTTCAATGGCAACTTACTAACAACATGACAGCAGAGAGATAACATCCTATTTATGTTTAAATATTTCTTTAAACAGAGAAGTAAACAAGTTTTTAACCGTCCTACGTAAATTTTTTATCTGCACATGAAATATTCGCCAGCGAATACACAATATTGTAGATAAATATTGATAAATTGAAGTTTTCAGACAATGTGGAGTGTAGTTTCATCATTTTATCATATTGTATTTATTTTAAACGTACACACCATACATACATATATGTGTATGTACCTGCATTATGTATATATATATATATATATATATATATGTGTGTGTGTGTGTGTGTGTGTGTGTGTGTGTGTGTGTGTGTGTGCCTTTATGATGTATATAATATATATATATATATATCAAGAGAGAGGGAGAGAGAGAGAAAGAGGAAGAGGAAGAGAAAAGGAGAGATATAGAGAGAAATATATTGTTTAGATACGAAATCTACGTACTGAAATTGTGGCAATATTAAAATATGTTTCTGGAAATAAGTTCCTAAACATTTGTAGACAAAGAATTGTCTGGAATTTGGTAAGCTTTGAATTACGTTGCACAGAAATATATGAAATATTCACTGATTTCTTTAGCTGATGTTCGCCAATATATCATTATAAAAATATTCCTTATCTGCAGCAGCCAAAAGTGACAATATGATATATGGTTATGTCATATATTAATGTACAGAGTGAAGTGAGGTTGACAAGTCCCGAGAAAAAAACCAGTCTCATGTAATTATACTTTTAGATAAGTTATATTCCAGTTAAGAATGTTACCAAATAGAGTGCCGTTGATGCGTTTAACCTTAGAGTTGCGCTTTTTATGAGGATATGAAAACTTTGCTACTTTTGTCAGGTGACTTCTGTAAAGATGGGAAAGATTTCGTTTGCTTATCTAGAATAGCTCAAAACACGGTGTCTTTAATGCAGCAGGTATCGTAGTAAAAGGCGGCGAGCTGGCAGAAAAGTTAGCCGCCGGGCGAAATGCTTTTCGGTATTTCGTCTGCCGTTACGTTCTGAGTTCAAATTCTGCCGAGGTCGACTTTGCCTTTTATCCTTTCGGGGTCGATTAAATAAGTACCGGTTACGCACTGGGGTTGATATAATCGACTTAGTCCGTTTGTCTGTCCTTGTTTGTCCTCTCTGTGGTTAACCCCTTGTGGATAGTAAAGAAATAGGTATTGTAGTTTCTGTGTGAGTTATATATATATATTTTTTATCATTTATCCGTTACGTATTTCTATCATTAGACTGCGGACATATTGGGGCAATGCATGGAATAAATTTTAGTCGAATGAATCGACCCGAGAAATTACTTTTTTTCAAGCTTGAGTGCTTAATCTATAGGTGTCTTTTGCAGAATCGCTCAGCTAAGGAAACGTAAACACACAAACAGCGGTTATCCAGCAGTGGAGTGAAGGCAAATACAGACACAATGTCTGTCTGTCTGTCCGTCTGCCAGTCTGTCTGTATGTATGTCTGTCTATGTGTGTATGTATACACGAGTGTCTTGTATCAGTTTCTGTATACAAAATCGACGCGCCTGACGCTGTAGTGGAAGACACCTGCCCAGGTGCCACGCAGGCATTTACCTGTCTGTCACTTCTGTCAGGTAAAACGTAACCAGGATCATCATAATTGCTTCTAAAATCGCTTGAAATCTGGATATGCGGACAAATACACTCAAGCAGACACACATGCTCTTATACATGAGTGGACAGTGGGTCATGAAAGTGACAAAAGCCAACATGTCTCATGATGACACGTGACGTAACTACAGTGTCTAAACGAACCTGAGCAAACCTAAATATGCGACATACAGACATTCATTAATGTATAATATATATGTGCATGTGTGACCGTGTGTATAATTATGCAGAGTATGAATTAAATGAAAGGATCGATTTCTTGGCCCCTGCGATCCCTCTGAAATTAGAGGGATCAATGCCATTGATCTTCATCTCTATATTCATGTTTAAATTTCTATGAAAGCTTCCAAGTTATTTGTGATAACGAATTGGAAGACAGAGGGAAAGGAAACCCGATGAGACTTTGATTGGAGACGAAACTAGTCGTTTCGTGTCTCATTTAAAGTTACTATAAACTTTATGTCGTAATCACTGTGCCAACTGTCACAGTGTGCTTAAATATATGTTATATTAATCATATTGATATAATTCCTTACATGTACTTTATTCTAAATTATTATAGTATTTAGATAACTTATTCTAGCCATCGCGGAAGGATGAAAGTCAAAGCTGACTCCGAGGAGACTTTTATGGCGAACGTTAAGAGACGTATTCGCATGAATTCATATTTGTTTCATTGCAAAATAAACAGTTATTGTAAAGGAGTAATTTAGTTAGATATTTGAAGTTAAATCAATCTAACGCGACGTCGATCTGCTATCGTAAAATTAATTATATTGGACTTTAATGATGAGTGGCAACGGGGTTTGATCTTGCTTAACAGTTAGCGTTTAGCGAGCGCCATAGAACCAGAGGTGAACTTCTCACAAACTACAGCGAACAGTTAAAATAAATAGACACCATGTTTTCAGTTGGTGGTTGAACGAAATTTCCTATTACTGCAGAAAGTAATGAACATCACATAACAACATGTATTTCAATAAGTTTCACGCGTCAATATTCGGTTTTCTATTTAAAACATTGCAAGCCACCAATTTATGTGTGAACTCTTAAATACTTAGAACAAAGTGATGCTACTAAATTTAAAAGTTCAGTGAATTGCCAATTTTTTTTTTTTTAGCTCTTCTTTTAATTTTATACTTCGGCTAATAGCCACATGTGTTTTGAAACACTTTATGAATAATGAGATCCCACAAAAGAAGTTTATAATTTTATCTGAAGGCAAAACTTCAAATACAATAAATACCCCAAACAGGCATACAGAGCCGGATGCATTCATGTTACGACGTACATACAGTATAACACTTAATACAAAAGAATGTTTCAAGAATTTCAAAACCGAATTCCTGAGCCGCCGAACTTATTCCTTAAATTACGTGCTGTCTGAGTTTCTAAATGAAAATAGACAGCAATGTATAGTTTATGATTTGAATCTCTTATTCTATCATGTAACAGTCCTACTTCACCTGAAAAGAAATTGACTGGATAGGTATGTCTGAAAGAAGTCCGAATATGCATCAGCCGATTAATAGAGAAAATTACCTTGTCGCATTCCTTCGCTTTTGTTCGCGTTCTGAGTTAAAATCTCGAAGAGGCCAGCGTTACATTTAATCCCTTCGTTTTGATGAAATAAAGTAGTAAATCAAATGATCGGATCGATAGATTCGATTAACATCCCGCTCAATTTTTTTTGTTCCTAAATTGCAAACAATTATCGCTGGGCTGCGTTGACGCAGAACTGGAAACAAACAACAAAAGGAGCAACAAAAATAACACCATAACCAACACTGTGTCGATAACAGAACCAGTAAAAGACAGGGCAATGTGCCTGTAATAAGCGCCAAATATAGATCAAAAACAACAATAACATCAACTACGCATAAGCATGTCTGTGACCTGAATGATTTTATTCGAAAATACATGTTTTCGGATTCACAAGGCAGCGAGCTGGCAGAAACGTTAGCACGCCGGGCGAAATGCCGTATTTCGTCTGCCGTTACGTTCTGAGTTCAAATTCCGCCGAGGTTGACTTTGCTCTTCATCCTTTCGGGGTCGATAAATTAAGTACCAGTTACGCACTGGGGTCGATGTAATCGTTTTAATCCGTTTGTCTCTCCTTGTTTGTCCCCTCTGTGTTTAGCCCCTTGTGGGTAATAAAAAATTTTAAAAATACATGTTTTCGGATTCACACAAGTATCACACAATATCTTACTCAAAGGTTTTACAGTACAAAGTTACCCAGGTAAGGTTTGAACCCTAGCTCTCTGATATTCCCAGATTAGGAGCATGAATTAACGTTTCTCAATAAATGTAAAGGTATTGCTATAGCAGGTATGAACAATAAGTGAATGTGTCGATCAGTCAGCGCTAGCTAACCAATTATGGTTGTAGCGACGAAATTCAATGAAGTATGCGGATTTTACGGTCAAGCTTTTGGCGAAGGTCCTTGGACTTTTGCGTCACCAGCAATGAAAGGCGAACGAATTCAACTTTACGTAGAGCTATTCCAGGTTTATAGGAACATGTTGCTTTCCCACCGTATGGTAGTCCCTCACATTTATCACATCAGGCCGAAAAGTCTGTTGCCATCTAGATGAATCTATGTCGCTTATCTCAGTGAGATGTTCAGCATCACATCTTTCACTTTTCTTATGTAACAAGTGTAGGTCGGCGTCGGCAAAACGCACCAATCTTAACTTATGTAATAACGTAACGCACATTTATGATATTCAGTGATTAAAATTCCGTGCAGTTGTTCATAATATTATGCAGCAAGTTATATACGGATGATCACTAAATCTTGTCGTGGAACCTTGTTCCATTAATTTATTGGATGAGCATTTGTCAATATAATGATGCGGTTTAACAAAATATTTGCAAATTCAATGTAACTTTAGTATCGTCATTGTTTGCGCACGCAAACCACTTCAAATGCTGATCAGCCTAACCACGCTATATTACTAACCGACTCACAGAAATAATATTACCATGCTTTGACAAAATCTTGGACGTGGAGTTGGTGAACGAACTCATTTGTATGGAAACTACTCAAACGAACCGTTTACGGTCATGAATCATTGAGTAATCAAATTTTATTCTTGATCGAAATTTATTTCTCCTCTATATGAAAGATCTTTTCGTCAATGTTCTTCATTTCATCAACATTTATGCTGATAACAAAAAAAGCGATAAACATCGCCCTCTTCTATCCTTAGCCAGGCTCATGGGTCCGGTTTCCCGGTTTCTGTGGCGTATGCGTTCCCCCCAGCTGGACGGGACGCCAGTCCATCGCAGCGTTACTCAAGAAACAGGAAAGGACAGTGAGAGAATGTTGTGGCGAAAGAGTACATCTGGGGTCGCCACAACCCCCTGCCAGAGCCTCGTGGAGCTTTTAGGTGTTTTCGCTCAATAAACACACACAATGCCCGGTCTGGGAATCGAAACCGCGAGTCCGCTGCCCTAACCTCTGGGTCATTTCGACTCCACTTATACTGATAATAGTATTCTTTATTCTGCTTTTCCTGGTAATCCCTCTCCATTGAAATGGTTGACATTCGCTGCTAGTCTTGAGATGGACCAGCAGGCTAAGAAATGGGGCGAGAATTGACAACTGCTTTGGAACTGCTTGGTCGTACTTTCTCACTTGAACATTCTTCATGTTCTTACATAAAATCAGTTGGTAGGTCAGCTTCCCGTAATTTGCGCCCAAGTAAAGGTCAAAAGGCTACTTTTCATCCGAGGCTATTTTCTATTTTCACAATTCTTGCATGGAAAACATATTTGCACCATCTTCTCACTTGGATCTCAGAGACCGGGTTCAGAAACGTGACACTAATTTGGTTAGTACCTCACTTGCTTCAGTACTACAATCTTTATCACATCGACGTAACGCCACAAATCTTAGCCTTTTCTATCGTTATTGTCATAGAAATTGCCCTGATAAACTCTCTCTCTCTTCGTTCTAAATCTCTTTCTACCCATCCGCCTGGTTCACAACGTCTTCATACAAATGCTCTTGTGCTGCCATGAATAAGGAATTTTTTCTACGGTCGTTGATTTATTCCTTAAAGATCCATGGAATTCTCTTACATCATCTTGTTTTCCTCCTTCTTGTGTCCTAAACTCTGGCGATGTTTTAGCAGAGAGTAATCTATTGAAACCATTCTGGCGAAAAGGCTTATGCTGTGAGCAAAATTTTCCTTGGTTAATCGACAGATTTAAGATAGGCCAGAGGCAACGTTATTCCTCAAATAGCTAAGCTACGTAATAAAACAAAAGAAAAAATGATAGAAAAACAACAGTAACAACAAACAACTGCACAAGCAATGGCGTCACAAGAGAATACCAATCCAGGGACAATGCCTGCTTAAAAGGAAGCGCCAAATGAAAAGAAATCGTGACTATGGCAACATTCAAATCGGCTAAAAAAGAAAATAACATAAAGCTGCTGTATCTCTCTCTCTCTCTCTCTCTCTCTCTCTCTCTCTCTCTCTATTTATCTATCTATCAGTCAGTCTGTCTGTCTGCATGTATGTATGCTTGTCTATCTATCTGTTTATGTTAATGTGTATGTGTATATATATCTATATATATATATATATATATATATATATATATATATATATATATAAAATTTATTCGAGACAAAACCACTATTTTGCAAAATAGTGGTTTTGTCTCGAATAATATTTTATATATTTTACTATAAAATAGATTTATTCCTAAATCTGATTTTTTCCCTGTAAATTTGGATTTATCCCTAATATTTATTATATATATATATATATATATATATATATATAGTGAGAGAGAGAGAGAGAGCGACAGATAGACGGACAGGCAGAGAGAAAGAGTGAATAGATAGATTGATAAAGAGACAGACAGACACATAGATAGATAAATAGGCAGATAGATAGATGGATAGAGAGAGAGAGAGGAGGGAGAGATTTATTAATACACGAACCATCCCTGACTAATTTGAGACCTGCTTAACGAAGCACTGATCTACCAACGTCTTTTCTCTTCACGAAACTGACTAATCTCAATTACACGTCTCCTCCTCTGACTAACCTCTTCTACTTCCATTCACTACCCGGATTAGTCACATTCACTTCCTCTCTCCACCCTGTATTTCTTATCTCTCCTTGCTATTCTTCTATCTCACTAATCACCCTGAACCACACGCATCCTCCCTATCTCTGCCTTTTACTCCTCATTTCCACTTTCTCTTTCAACGTTTAAATCTTTCGCACCCTGAAGTGAACTGGTATCTGCCAATTTCCCTCATGACAAAGAAAGCCGGTATTAGCATAATGACTATGTGACCATCTATTAACTGCATTTCCAGGACATTTTGCACACTCCATCTACTAAATATGAACGTTCGCACAACACATAAAACCGGGCTCCCAGAAATAGCTGTCGAGTCGCAAAACTAAGCTTTCTCCGTATTTGTTATACTCCATGTAAAAGTAAATTTATTTGTCAATGTATGTAAATATATATATGCATGTGCCTATGCGTTTATCTATTAAATATCTTTAGTATTTGTATCTCTCTATATATAACCCTGAAAATATATCTATGTTTATATGTACGTATGTAAACTTATATGTATATCAGGTCCAGTTGTGTGTATCAGCATTAATATATCTACATATGTATATATATATATTTTTTTATCTCTCTATATATAAACGGCAGTTTGTCTGTGTGTGTTTCTGTGTGTCTGTTTGGTTGTACCCTCACCCTGACCACGGCTTTCAACCGATTCTGATGAAACTTGACACACACATAGCCCAATGTCATAATTCAAAACTAACGCAGCGAAAATTTTGAAAAGTTCCCCCAATTCTGAAAAAAAATCGATAAATTCGACATGGGGTCGAGAATCAGAAACACAAACCACAGACTGTCTAGGGGACGCAACTCGACCTTTTTAACTCTCAAAAAAATTTACCATTTTTTTTTTCCATTTTATTGCTATTTTTTGGCTATAACTCTCTAAAAATGCTTTATAGTTATTTCCCTTACAAACCCGAGCAACGCCGGGCGATACTGCTAGTCTTCTATATTTTACTAGTTTTAGCTCAGGGCTGAGGTCATGCAGGTGCACCACCTGTAGTTGCTCGGTGTTGTTTCTGATATTGTTTATGATGAAGAAGCGAGTTGGACGAAGCTGAACTCCTTTGCCTCTCCAGCCGCGATGTGAGTTCATCTGGCTTCTCAGACACAAACCTTCCAGACGTTCCTTGAAAACTTCCACATCAACACCATGTAGATCTCTAAGGTTCCTGGAAGGATGTTGAACATTTGCGGGTCCTTGAAACCCATACTATTGCAGTACTGTGTCCTTATTTTAGATGGCGAAAACGGGATCTTTGGTATGATGCAGTATCGTTCAGTTCGAGGACATGAATAGCTGTCAATTCCAAATTTGGTAGCTAAACCCTCCAAAAGCTTCCAAATATTTATCATCGCATATCTCTCTCACCGTCTCTTAAGGGAATTGAGACTCAGCTGCTTTACCCTCTTCCAGGAGCCCATCTTTTGCATCGTGTC
>NC_043018.1:2639792-2642292 GCF_006345805.1 Octopus sinensis | reverse complement strand
TAATGAATTTACTGATAATCTCTAATTATGTATGCTAATGCAAACGTTGTCTGCTTGCTATTTTTACATTAGTAATTTTTTAAAGGCTGAAACGAGAGATACTTACGAGAGACCCTGAATGGTTTTTCTGCCCGCTAATTTTCTTTATACGGTTGAATGTGGTGGTGTTGGTGGAGCATCTGCTGCTGCTGCTGCTGTTGGCCCTGGTGTTGCTGTTAGTATTTCTGTTCTTGTTGCTGGTGTTGATGTTTTTCTAGCAATTCGGCGGCACTTTGCCTTAACTCACGGACTGAAATATCGTGAGAGGACCCATGTAGCGTAGCCCTGCTTCTTTTCAGAGATATTCCCCGATAGTTAGAAGAGAGCACTCCTCAAAATTGCCGACCTTATCTCAAAATTTGAAACAATAAAGGAAATAAAGTATTCCGACGATTGTTTCTGGAGTGCATTCGAAGAGTACCTGTGAATCTTACGATTCACTTCCAAGTGAATGCCCCCATCATCAGGGAAAAAGAAAAGAATAGCGTTTGCGCTGCAAATGTATTAACACTATTCTCTTCTTATTCCCTGATGATGGGGGCATTCCTTGGAAGTGATTTGTAAGATTCATAGGTACTCTTCGAATGCACTCCAGAAACGATCGTTGGAACACTTTAGTTGAACGTCGTCTCTGTAACCTCTCTCTCTCTCTCTCTCTCTCTATATATATATATATATATATATATATATATATATATATATATATGTATATATATATACACATATTGCCTTCCTTGTATTTTCCTGTTCGTTTTTTTTTTATTGTTTATCCTCTCTGTTTTCGTATCCTCTATCTGTCCGGATTTTGCTCACCTTGTAAATACATATATATATATATATAATTTTAATCCAAACGGGAAAACAAAAAAACAACAACAATGGAACAATTACAGTATTATTATTAATAGGCGCTCAGGAAATGGAAGCAGGAATATATATATATATATATATATATATACAGACATACATACACACACACACACACACACACACACACACACACACATATATATATATATACATACATACATATATATATAAATATATATATATATACTCAATACATCTCTCGATCTGCCTGTCAATTGATTTAAATGTGTTATAGAACCTATAACAATATGTAGAAAACTTTTGGTGTTGTTTATTTAGTAATTGAGGTGAATAATGTATTAATATTTGGCATCTTTTAGGCGTAGAATACACAAGTGGATCGTTGGCCTTGGTATGGGACCCTGGAATCTAATTAATCTTTAGTTATTTGTCTATTAACAAGACCATTGCTTTCATGTTATAGAATAACTCTGTACAAGACGAACACGAGGTATCTATGTTCTAGGCTTGTGTGATTCTTAAAGCCTTACATTACATAAAACCAGTGGTACCCTCAATACACAAATAGATGGTTGTCATCCACCAGATGCGTTGTTGAGCTACTTTTAATCACTAGTCGATCTTTCAAATCTGTTTTATACAGTTTTAACGTATTTTCTGCGTGATTACTGATCCCTGATTGATGTGCTCTGGTTGATGTAAGCTCTGATATGCTGTCACTAAAATATATGATAACTCTTTCTTGTTAAATATTTTCCTGGCGTTGTAAAGAATGCCCGGTCGAAGAATTTCGTCGCAAAGTCATGCTCAAAAATTCTGTAAGAAAAAAGATACAGCACTCGAGAAATAGGTGAAATAGTGGAATCGGCACAGAGAACAATTTCAAGTTCAACAAGGAACTCTAAATCTATTGAAAAATATGGATTCGACAAGTCTACGGGTCAATCCCACCCACCGCAGCACCACCAACCGAATGGACAATGCTATCATTCTAACCGGCAAAATGTCACCCAGAAAGTCTTCCGAAGCCATTCAAGCTGGACTACTGCAAGAAGACAAAGTTCCTAACCAAAGGACAATTCGTAGAAGATAATTTGATGCCGCCTACAAAGTCCTACAAACTTTCAAGTAAACCAATGTTAACCTCCAAAAATATTGCTGATCGTTTGGCATTTTGCTAAAAGTATTAAAATTGGTCAATCGAACAATGTAAACTAGTTAAGTTTTCGGATCACACTCAGGTGTCACAATTTTATCCATTTTGCAGTCATGCGAGACGACCTCCTAAGCGAAGGGATAATCTTCGCTACATTATTCAAGGCGTAAAAAATGCTCCAAAAGTTATGGTGTGGGGCACTCTGCGAGGTGGTGGAAGATGCGGACCGTGGTTTATGTCTGAAGTTGCAAATATCAAAAGGATTAATTACCTTGAAAATCTGAAAACGATTGACCCTCCATTTATGGAGATCAGGCATGGCACACATTTTCCAGCATAATGAGGCCCCATGCTACCAGACGAGAGCAGTAAAGCTGTGGCGAAGCCATTCAGGGTATGAGATTTCGATCTATGGCCAGGAACCTTCCCGAGTCTCAAACCAATAGAGCATTGGTGTGTTATTCCAAAACAGAA
>NC_043018.1:2627292-2637292 GCF_006345805.1 Octopus sinensis | reverse complement strand
CTCAACTACCAACATAGATCAGAAAGATTGTTACAAATGTAAAGAGAGAACACTTACAAAAGTCAGCATTGTTTGAAACTCCAAGAATACTTTGCTGGATTCTTGAAGCATTTTCAGTAAACGAGTGCCGTCTCCTTCGTCTGGTGATTGTGGACAGCTGACACTCTGCATCCTACCCAACAAAATACACTGAGAGTCTTCATCAAATAACAATGACAATAATAATTATAATTTCTAATTTTGGCACAATTCTAGCAAGTCTGAGATTATAGACAAGTTGACTACATTGACCTGTAACTACTGTTATTTAATCTATTGACGCCTAAAGAATGAAAACCAAAGTTGACATTAGCGAAATCTGTAATTACAACTTGAAGACGTTTAAGAAATGACACTAAACATATTGTCTGGTGTGGCAACCATTATTATTATTATTATTATTATTTCTCTCGTTGTTGCTGTTGTGAAAAATGACAACTATCATCTTTTTTGTATTTTGACGATTTTCATGCAAGTAATAGCAGCAATTCGCAAATTATACACAAAACTTCTTTTGAGGTTAGAAATTAGTCTATTGCGATAGAATCGCTAGCACACCGTCGCTACGTTCTGAGTTCAAATTACGCGCATGTCGACTTTGCTTTTTATCCTTTCGGGGTCGATAGAATAAGTACCAGATGAGCATTGGGGTCTATGTAATCACCTTACATCCATCTCTGAACATGCTGGCTCTGTGACAAAACCTGACACAATTATTATTATTATTATATTATTATTATTATTTATTATTATTATTATTATTATTATTATTATTATTATTATTGTTGTTGTTGTTGTTATTATTATTATTGTTGTTGTTGTTGCTGTTGTTATTGTTATTATCATTATTATTATTATTATTATTATTATTATTATTATTATTATTATTATTATTATTATTATTATTAAATTCGTAGCACAATATACGATATCGTGATGTTGTTGATTGAAAATTTTGTGTCGACCGGGGGTTTGTACTGTTTGTCAAGTCACAACAAGGACCTCAGACTGACAGTACTTCACGCAATATGCGAGCAGTTCCAAGTAATGCCGACATTTACAATACACCTAGATTGTAAGGTATTTCTTAAGTTTTTAGGTGTTTTTTCAGATTCAGTAGTATTGAACCCAAAACCCCGACGACAATAGGGATAACCTTTATGTTTGAATCTCATAACTGCCACATCTTAGCGATCTCAGTTCTCAGGTCTCCATATTTATCAACCTTTTCTCTTTCTTTCATGATGTTGATCTCCTGTCAATTATTAGGCACTCTTGTTTATAATTCCTATAGGTTATTACTAGAAGCATAGCCCAGCGTTGCCCGGGTATGTAAGAGCCCCTAGTAGGCAACGACTAATCCCAATCTAGTCCTTTCCCTCTAATTTCCTGCCAATTTGTGAAAGATATTGTCGAAAATATGTCATCTTGAATTTGAACGTGATTTCCCAAAATGGCATGATTTTATCGATTTTTTCTGATGGTAAGGTATTGCATGGTAAACTAACGTTATAATTAAGTTTCTTAGGGTAACATTAAGCTTCACCATGAGTTTGGTGAAAATCGATTGCAAGTTGCGAAAACTACAACAGAAAATGTGTTGCATATAAAAAGCTTAGATTCTTGACCCCATGTCGAATTTATCGATTTTTTTCAGAACTAGGGAAACTTTTCAAAGTTTTCTTTGCTTCAGTCTTGAATTATGACATTGGGCTATGTGTGTGTCAAGTTTCATCAGAATCGGTTGAAAGCTGTGGTCAGGGTGAGGGTACAACCTGACAGACACACAGACACACAGACAGACAAACTGCCGTTTATATAGAGAGAGATATCCAGCCTTCGGTGCTCTAACACTTTGTCTGTCTGGAAGTCAAAGTCTAAGAGGATTTTGCCTGACCCCTCTCGTCCTACCATTATTATGGTGTAAGTATCAGCAGCGATTTGTAATATATTCACAAAATTTATTTTGATGTTGGAAATTGATCTAAAGCGGCGAGGTGGCAGACTCGTTAGCGCGCCGGTCAAAATACTTAGCTGTATTTCGCCCGTCACTACGTTCTGAGTTCAAATTCCGTCGGGGTCGTCGACTTTGACTTTCATCCTTTCGGAGTTGATTAAATAAGTACCAGATACGCTCTGGGATCGATGATCGACTTAACCCACTTCCCCAAGCAGCCCTTGGGGTAAAAATTTGAAATCAATATGATTATTATTATTATTATTATTATTATTATTATTATTATTATTATTATTATTATTAGAAGTAGTAGTAGTAGTAGTAGCAGCAGCAGCAGCAGTAGTAGTAGTAGTGGTAGTAGTAGTAGTAGTAGTAGTAGTAGTAGTAGTAGTAGTAGTAGTAGTAGTAGTACAGTTATCATCATCATCATCATCGTGTAAATATCAACAGCGATTTGTAACATATTCACAAAATTTATTTTGATGTAAGAAATTGATCGAAGGCGCCGGGCTGGCAGAATCATTAAGCAGGACGGTCAAAATGCTTAGCAGCATCTCGTCCTTCTTTGCCTCCTATGTTCAAATATGGCCGGGGCTGACTTTGCCTTTTTTATCTTTTCGGAGAACGATAAAATATGAACCATTCTTACACTGAGTTCCCCTCCCCCGAATCGAATTACCCTCCCCTCCCTCACATTTGCTGGAAATGAGGTACCAATTAAGTACTTGATAAGTACTTCATTTCAGAAACGTTAATATTTGGAACAAACATCGCTAACACTTAATGCCCCTTGCAAGTAATGTGTGTGGAGACGGCTCTACAATAAACTACAGCCTAAGTATATACGAGGGGCTTCCTAGTAGTTTCTGTCTCCTTTTGTATTCTAATATAAGAGGTTGTGTATGTCCATATATTCTAAAATCAATTTTTGTGCAACCTCTTTCATTCGAAATGATAACGCCAAACGAAGGTTGTAGTAAAATATGGTTGTCTAATGCACAGTGCTATGGAATCGAAATCTAGGCCTCATAATTGCGATGCAAATTTCTCTGCACCATTTCGCTATATATAAATATATACCGTTTGTAAATACGGCATTTAATTACATCACCATACGCATGCTCATACACACTTGACAATAAGGTGTTCTGTGTAGTTTCCTTTTTTTTTATAGTCCAGACTTTTACGGTGACTTTCGTGACAGCTACAATGTACACACTTGCAGACTTAGCACAGAATTCTGAAGTTTGGTCTTTGTTCATTGATTAGTAAGAATAACAAGCAGTGAGCCAAGGAAACTTTCAAATGTCAATATTTGACAGTTTGTGGGAATGGTCAAGCTGGATAAATCAATGCAGTATTTGATGGCTCTTCCACTATTGGCCTCCTCCGAAAACATTACACGAAGCATTGCTACTTACTCGGTAGTTCTATATGCACTATTATTTTACCCGTTCGTACTCAAAAGCTAATCAGCTTTTTGCCATTTCGTCTTCTCTCCCTACACCGAATCGCACTTCTCTCTCTCTATTTTCTATCCTTCATTTTCTCGCTTCCATCACTTGTTCTTTCTGTCTCTCTTTCTGTCTCTCTCTCTCTCTCTCTCTCTCTCTTTCGCTCGCTTTTTCTGTCTTTCTCTCGCAGTCTATCGCTTATATTATTGCTTTGCCACTCAGCGTTCCTAGAATAAAGTTGCAGATGAAAACGACAGATGCAAAGGAAAATACTAAACATAAAATCTCATACGTTTATGTAAAAAGTAGTTGCATTCTTCGACGGAGATAAAACCTGTGTGTGTGTGTATGTGTGCGTGTGCGTGTGTGTATATGTGTGTTTGTGTGTGTGTGTGCGTGTGCTTGTCTAAACAGCAGTAGGTAAGAATATATACGTAGACACATATAAACACTCACTCACACAAACAAACACACACCCAAACGCATATACTTATATATATATATACAATGAAGGTAAGACAGAACGAGAAAGAGAGAAGCAGAGAGGTAGTGTGCGTTTCACAAAAGATGACAGATAGGCGACAGAGGACAAGCGATGGACAAAACGATGAAGTCAGGTGAAAAATAATGCATAAATAGTAAGGAGGTATATGGAAAATGAATATGTAAAGAATGAAATGTGAGGTTGAATTTCTGTTAATTACAGCCACCATAGTGTTTAGCAATACACTTATTTCTATTTTCTTTATTAGAAAAATTTGGACTGATCCGTAGATGGGTTTTTCTTTTAAATTATATAAGATTTTCATAAATGTATAAGATTTTCTTTAAACATGTCGTTGGTAAGCAACCTATTTACCACAAAGTCACTCCTGCGCCTATATATATATATATATATATATTATATATATATATAATATATATATATATATAAGAAATTTAAAAAGGAAAATACGCACACTTACATAGTTTTAATATAATTTTTAATATATCGACCGGTTTCGCTATCGCTATTCATGATATTATGTTTAACTTATTTGAATATATATATATTTTTCTAAGAAGAAGTTTGATCCATGTTGTGTGTGATGAAATTCACGAATGAATGACTTCACAAATAGATAAATAAAGGGAGGTAATTGGTTGTTGTTATTATTGTTATTGTTGTGGGTAAGGGAGATAACTCGTCAGCTTTCAGTAATTGGTGGGGATTATATATGTGTTCAGGCAGAGACAAGTTTCAAAAACCTTGTTTAGTAGGGGATTTATTTACAGTGATGTAACCGTGAATTGAAATATGTAAACAAATTAAAAGTTGGTTATGCGTAAATATTAAGACGCGTTTTGTATTTTTTTAATGAAAAAAGTTTCTTTATTTAAACGTTCTAGTTGAGAGATTGCATCTCTGCTCTGGTAGAAAGGTAAGACTGTGAAATTTGGTTTGATGTTACCTGCACAGAGAGGAATTTTTCTGTATTGCGGGAAACGGATTTGCTCCTTATCAACAGTGGTTCTCTTTCTCAAGGTTATACTCGTTTGTCCAATATAATGGTGTCAGCAACCCGAGCAGGTTATTACATAAATTAGGTTCTCAAGAGGCACAAGTGAAACTAATATTAATTGGGAACCTCTGCCCTGTTTTGAAAAGGAAATCCGAGCCTTCAAGCAGATTGGGGCAGGTTCCACAGTTTGGGCGTCCATATTTTTCAACCGTTGGTTTCGTGGTCGTTTTGGAAAGCTTCGCATTTGTTAGTAGTCGCCTTAGCGAATTGTCTTTTTTTTTTTGCAGTTGATGAGTTTGTGTGTTTTCAGGATATCGTTCATTTTTGGATCTCTAGTTAGTAAAGGAAGAGTTTGCACAATAGGGTTGAATGTCTCACTGTATCTGGAGTTGTGTGTTGATATAAAAAGTAATGTTTTGAGTTGAGGTGTGGTGTTATGTTTTTGTTCTTAGTGTTTTTGTGTCTAATTGTTTGGCACGTTTAATTCCCACGTCGATAAGAGAGGGTGAATATTGTCTTTCAATAAGTGTTGTTTTGAGGTCTTGAAGACGAAGGTCCCGAGTTGTTCTATCAGACACTATTGTGCAGATCCTTTTTGCTAAGTTGAAAGGGATGTTTATTTTGATGTGTTTCGGGTGACATGAGTTAAAGAGAAGATATTGTTTTGGATCAGTTGGTTTATAATAAATGTCAGTTATGATTTCATTGTTAACTTTTTTATCATGATGTCTAAAAATAGGAGTTGTTCTTTGTTATATTCCATTGTGAATTGAATGTTACTATTTATGTCATTTAGTGTTGTTTTGAAATCCAAACGTTTGTCGATGTTCTCCTTCCAGATGATAAAGAAGTCATCTAGGTATCTCTTCCAATTTTCTCTTATGTACAGGTAAAATGGGTAACCATATTTCTGAAGTGATACACTTCATATAAGGTGAATTCAAAATAACCCATTATTAGGTTCGCAAGAACAGGAGCTGCTTTCGCCCCCATCGCAATTCCGCATTTCTGACGATAGTGTGTGTCATCAAATAGGAAATAATTGTTCTGAAGTATAAATTTTACGGATTCAATAATAAAGATCTGGTTTATGCGTTCCGGGAGGACTTCAGGGTAATTTTCCAACCAGAATTTAATTGCTTTTATTCCATAGTGATGGGGGATGTTGGTGTAAAGATTGATAACATCGAGGGTAACCAATATTGCCTCTTCATTAATCGTTTTTGGTAGGTGTTCTAGCATGTCTAAATCATCCCTAATGAAGCTTTTGATGTATTTCAGCAAGGGTTTCAGTAGCATGTCTAGAAAATTGCTCAGTCGGTGGGTTTCACAGGCTGGCCCAGCTACAACGGGTCTTAAAGTCACGTCGTCTGGCGTTAGATGTTTATATATTTGCCTGGTGATTGTTTGTAGGCTTCATTGATTGCTCTTGTGTATTTTAGGGAGGCCGTAATAAAGACTGGGTTTACATTTGAAGTTCGTGATGTAGTCTGTTTCTTTTTCTGTCAGGCCTTTTCCATATAGACGAACTAAAGATGCAAGATTTTTCATTGTTTTTTTGTTGTTTATAGTTTATAACTTTTTTCGTAGAAGGCCTCGTTTTCTAGTATGGAAAGTACACAGATGCATGCACATAGTTACATACTTATACAGGCATATATATGTAAGACATAAATATACGCACAAATACACATACATACATATACAAATATGGACATGCATAAAAATCTCCTGGTGTATACGTACACAAGTCAGTTTTATCAGACGAGAGAGATGGAAGTAAGGGAAGGAGAGGAGAAACGCATTGTTTAAGGAGCCTATCAAAGTAACGAAGAGGGAGAGAAAGGATGCTTTGCGTAAGGAAAGAAAAACAAAGAGAGAGAGAGAGAGAGAGCGATAGGTGACGGAATATGTGTAACGAACGTACGTACACATAAAATTACATATATATATATATATATATATATACATAAGTATATATTAGCATATAAACACACATATAAAATCACGTATATCAATATATGGAAATATGGACATAAATACATAACTACACAAATATAAGTGTATACATGCATACATATACATCCATGTGCGTATGTGTAAAAGTATAAACATAGACGCTTACGAACACATATAAACAGACGCACATATACGAATACATGTGCATGCCTACAAAACAGATATCCATATACAAAACATATATAGGCCCGAACATATATATACAAACAACTTTTTAAAAATTGCTGAGTTTATACTAATAAAAATCGGATAAAATTCATGCAAAACGGAACACCATATTTCGAATTAAAAGAAGGAAATTTGAAGAAGCTCGTTGAATATATATACGTATGTATCCGTATTTGTATCGCCGTTTGTCTCAACCACCTCTTTATATCCAGGTAAATTAACGGTTGAGCAACAGTTAACGATCGAATAAGTACCAGGTGTTCAAGAAAAAGGTTTCGGGGATCGATTCATGCAAGGCGGTGTCGCAACATATGCCGCAGTTAATTGACTGACAAAAATAAATGATAAAAGATATGGAAGTTCAGGTGTGGCTGTGTGGTAGGAAGCTTGCTTCCTAACCACATTGATCCGGGTTCAGCCCTACTGCATGACACCTTCTGTATTCTACCAAAACCACTTACAAGGCTAGGGTTGGCCTCGGGACAACCCTAGCCTTGTTAGTTGTTTTGGTAGACGAGAACTGAAAGAAAACGTTTGTATGTGTGTGTGTGTGTGTATTTGCGTTTATTTGAATGTGCGTGTGTCTATGATTGTCCTCCGTAACATAGCTTGAGAACCGATGTTGGTATGTTCATGTCCCCTCAACTTATCAGTCCGGCAAAAAAAAACATACTATAATTACTAGGCTACACAAAGAATAAGTTCTGGTGTCGATTTCGTCGACCAAAGATGGTGCTCCAGTATAGCCACAGACAAATGACTGAAATAAGTAAAACAATGAATGAATGAAAGAATGTGTGCATATATATATACAAAATGGCTGACGGTTAGTAAGGAGAGACACAAATAAGAAAGAAGAAAACAAAGGACCACTGATGCGGTCAAAGGAGTGTGACGAAAGAACTCTGGCCGAAATAAGATTAAGATTAATGTAAAAAATTAATAACACTGAAGCAAAGTAACACCAAATATATAGTGCGTGTGTTTTTATTGGCTACACTGGCAAAAATGACCATTCCGAAATATAACAATATCTGTTTCAACACACGACTTCACATAAAAAAATCTTGCACAACAAATATATACATACACACACATATATATATATATACAGAAGTCCTTATTTCACTTTCCGTCGACTTGATCTATTCAAAAGGCGTTTTTCGGCACCTTGCTATTGGAGATGTCAGTTCCTATTGGGACTGAACACGGAGCCGTCAAGTAGGGAACCAAACATCATACCACAGAGCCAAGGCTGTGCACATATCGAAATACGTACGAACAAACACATGCACACAAGTAAATTAACAAACAGACACATTGACACATACATACATATATATAATGTATATTTTAAAAATATAAATATATGAAAGAATGGAGCTGAATTTAATGTAAATGTTAACACTCTGAGCCATTCTCAGTCAAAAAAAAAACTATATCTGGTTTGTCATTCCTTTCGGGAAACAAATCAGGTCTAACCTCCCTTTACAGTTCCGTGAAGCCGTAGCTAGGAACTTTCCCAGGATTCTAGGTATTACTCTACTATCAATTCGCATAAGGTGAGGATTGCATTCTCCAACACTAGAAATCTATCGCAGATAATTGCCTCACATAATAATAAGCTGCTAAATAAGGACTCATCACCCAGGAGTAGCGACACTGCCCTTACAAATTCCAACCTAACATACAATCATAATAATAATAATAGAAATAGTATTGATATTAGCAACATTCATAGCAGCATTGGCGTTAACAATAGTAATAATGATAATAACATTAGCCGGATTATTAACAGTGGTGGTGTTAGTGGTAATAGTAACAGCATTTCTAATAACAGTTGTATTATTGATGATAACAATCACAGCATTCCTATAGTCAGAGAAATTGCCGACGATATTACAATTAATAGTAATGATAATAAGATGAAGAGTATCGTGGCCAATGCTAGCAACAATATTTACACCTATAATAACAATAAAAACTCTGTCTTAGTATCGAAGTTAACCCCAACAATTTAAAGTTCTTATCCAAAAATTCCAAAATTAGAAACACCATTTACCAGTGCAAAATTTCTTCTGGAACCGATGTCTTCTTCTACATTGGAGCAACTTCTTCTAAATTATCCCAAAGGATCTCCAATCATTATTCAACTTTCCGAGATAAGAGAAAACAACACAGCACGGGACTAAGTAAATTAGTTTGGCGTCTGGAGGACAGCAATACAACTTTCAAGCTGGAATGGTCCATATTGTCGGTGTCCTTTCCGTTTGATAAGGGCAGAAAACTTTGTGGCATCTGTAATTCCGAACTTTTTCATATTTTGTTCGCCAAAGTCCCTTTAATAAATACAATCGTCGAGAGGTCCTACAGCTGCATGCACTGGCAAAAACTCACCTTTCACTCATATGAATAATGATTAATATAGATGACCCCTTGAATTTTAATTAATATAACTTCTTTTTTTATATATGTCACCCCCATAGTCATAATTTTTTTTATACTTTCAAAGAACTACTACCCAATCCAGTGAGGTATGTGTTGCCTTAGTCCCTCTACCTCGCCCTCCTCTTTCTCTCTCTATTTCCCTCTTTCTATAGTAAGCACAATCAAACACACAGACACAAACCTCTCACCTCACCACTGTCTGTTTTCTGACATCTACCCATCCACATACACAATCACGCATACACATACACACACACACATTAATGCAGTTATATACAGTCACTCATTCACAAAAGAAATTAACAAAATCCACCATTCATATGGCCTGCACCCTTTCACCTTCCTATTCTTATGCCTCTGTCCTCCAACTTCGTTTGAACCCTTGAACCTTTAGAACCTTCTAGATTCTTCTA
>NC_043018.1:2617292-2622292 GCF_006345805.1 Octopus sinensis | reverse complement strand
ATAAGCAAATACATCATAGACGGGCAGAATGGATTAAGCTGAGGAAGAGGACACGCCTGGACGGAAAGGATCCCTGAAGAGGTAACAGATGTGTGACGAAAGATTTCCAGACAATTGACACAAGATAAAATATGAATAATAATAAATAATTGAAGAGCGAATGAAATCAAATCCAATTTATTGGCAGAAGAAGAGCACATTGTGTTTAAGCTATGTAAACAAAATGTAGTTGTTGTTATATACCAGTGGCGTGCACTCTCAGCTATGCAAGCTATGCGCTGCATGCCTTCTTTGTTTCAAAGAAAATACGTCCAGTTGTTTTAGAAATATTTTGTCTCCCCTTCCCCTCTCTCAGTGACTCGTACTTCTACTTTGATATATGCTTTGAGAAGATCGCATGGCACACATGTATTAGTTTTTCTTTCCTTCCTCTCTCTCTTAGTGACTTGATAAATTTATTGTAGCTTGTCATGCGTTGAGAAAACCGTATGACACCCCCTCTCTCTCTCTTTGTTAGTTTGTCCCTCCTTCCTCTCTCTCTTAGTGACTTGTTTAAAAGATATGCTAGGTCACCCCCGTCTCTCTCAGTGATTCGACAAATTCAGTGTTGCGTGTCATTCTCTGAGAAGACCGCATGTCACGCCTCTCTGTCTATTTTGACCGAACAGGAACAAGCCCATAATTCTTGAGACAGCCAGCTGAAATGTTGGAAAAGCTTGGCATGTAAGTTTGAATTCTTTTATCCAAAACATCCATTTGCACTTTTATATTTTTGGAGTGTTTTGTAAACAAAAATATAATCTATATTATATTTCTTATTTCAGAAATAGCTAATTAATCTTAAATTAATTTAACAAAGGGTATTTTCCCGTTTTGTTGAAATTGACTTACAATTTACGTCGGCGCTTCCACGTGGGTCCTTATATAAGAGCAGCCTTTTTCAAAATGAGTGAAATTTGTGTTATAGACGATATTCTGAGAAATAGTTTTTCGAAAAGAGACTTCGAGGGAAAATAATTAATTATAAATGGTGGGAGACCAACACCGAATTCACCTAATTTGCGAAGCTACAACAAGAAATTCACGAGACAATTTCAGGTTAATTCGTATGAAAAGAAGAAGTGGTTAACTGGAAGTGTTGCTCTTAATAAATTATTCTGTTGGCCGTGTTTACTTTTTGGCTTAATAATTTACATATGGCTATGCTAAAGCACGAGCGTTCTCAAAGGCATATAAAATGTTTGATAGACCTTAAAATATTCGGGAATGTTCGCATAGACTTACAATTAGATGCACTTAAAAATCAAAGCATACAACATCATAATGAGAAAGTTCGACGAAACAGATCCATTCTGCAACGATTGATCGATGTTGTTTTTTTTTTAGGCCTCCAGGAATTATCGTTTCGGGGACATTTTGAATCTGAAGGTTCTAATAATAGTGGAAATTATAAAGAACTTGTTTATTTGATCAGTAAATATGACAAAAAGATGGAAAGTTATCTAGATACAGCTTCTATCTTCACTGGTCTGTCGAACAGAATTCAAAATGACTTGATCGAAGCAATTCATAAAGTTATGTTGAATGAGATGCAGAAGGAAATCGAGCCAAGCTAAGTTTGTTTCTCTTCTTGTTGATGAAACATCTGATGTCTCAGCATCTTCACAACTGTCAACAGTTTTACGTTATGTTACAGAAAACTGTGTGACGAAAGAACGATTTATCGGTTTTAGTGATGTTAGTGCAGATCGATCTGCAAATGCTTTATCTGAACATGTTTTTAAATGTATTGAGACGTGGGAATGTGGAAACAAATTGATTGCACAGACATATGATGGTTTCACTACAATGGCAGGACAACTAAATGGGTTACAGGCAAAAGTAAGAAAGAAATATGAATGTGCGATCTTTATTCATTGTTGTGCCCATATCCTAAGTTTAGTTCTTTCACATCATGTTCTGCTATGAAAGAATGCAAGATATTTTTCTACAATAAACGGACTCGGTACATCTTTTACGAAATCACCGAAAAGGGCTAATGCATTAGATAACATTGTTAAAAAAAGATTTCCTAAGGCAACAGCAATGGAATTACTCCTCACGGCTTATTATTACCACAAAGGAAAATTATAATTTCATAATCAGCCTTTTTGAACACATCATTGAAAATCCTGAAGCATGAGATGATATCACCATAAATTCAGCAATTAGATTCTTACACACTTTAAAAGCGCCTGATTTCTTATATTTGTTAGAAGTATTCAGTGACATTTTTTCTTTTAATGACGTCTTATTTAACATCCTCCAGAGTAAAAGTCATGGCATAGTGTATTGTAAAGAGCAAATAGCTAAAACTAGAACTGTACTCGAAAACAAACTTGATAATTTTTCAATTTTTTATGATAGGTTAGGGGAAAAATATGGAGTCGATGCAGGAATCGGAATTCAGAGATCCAAGAATATATCTATTGATCTCCAACGACATTATAAATGAGGTAAATAACATTTTAAATCATAAAAAAAAACATGTTAAAGAGCATAAATTACAAGTTTTGCTTAGTGTTTGTTATAACGAAAGGTTCGATCTTCTTACATCAGTATTGTTTCGCAGGATAAACGTTTCGATTTCTTCGTCAAACCTAACCTACATAGATTTCCCTTTCTGTGCTGCTGGGTGTAGTCTATTTACGACCATAAATAAGTGTCTTGTTTCAATCTCAGAGATGTTGACTTCTGCCACAACAGTTTTGGGAGGCTTTTTACAATGTTGAATTTTCGCTGTCTTTCATTGTGTGTGTATTCATGTATATGCGTGTATTTTCAATGTGTGTGCGTGAGACGTAGTCTTTTAATGTACGGAGTTCAGTAAGTCTCAGAACAGTAAATAATTTTCCCGGAATTGACAAGTAGCATGATAAAGCACCTGACTTGTCTTCGAGAGCGTAACGATCTAAAACCATGGCCATATAATGTAACTAAATGTGTTCTTTTAATTAAATCATTTCATTCAGCTCAACCGATAGGTATAGGGGCTAATGCAGAATCGCACCTCTTTAAAAAATGAATTTTTGTGAAAAGTTTTTTCGGATTCCTACCTTTAACAGAGATTCTGAATATGCAAAAATATTGACAGAATCCAATTTCATCTTTATTACATTTCACTTTTGATTTTTAGACTTTTCTAAGGGAGAATGAAGATGGGAAAGTACTGACGTTTCGAAGAGCAAAGAATAATACAAACAATAAACTTATTTCAGGCTCATCTCTACACAGCCATTTTTATTCCCTGTTTATTCTCGGTCATACGGGAGTGATTGCATATTCAGAATCTCTTATATGTAAATCGTAGGAATACGAAAATGTTTTACTGAAAAATTGCCGGTGGGGGTGGGGGTGGCAATGAAATTCATTGCATGCCCAATGCCGCCCAACGCTGGAAGTCACCGCACACCACTGTTATATACAGTTTTATACATAGTCGCCACAATTGTCCAGAGCTTCTTTGAATGGTGGGCAGTTGAATGACATCTTGTGGTAACTTGTTCAACGAGGCTGTGATACAGACGGAGAATGCGGCATTCCGCCTGTTAATCCGAAAGTTTCGCGGATAGAGTTTGCGATCATGCCCACGAAAACCTCAATGCAACGCAGGGATGAAAAACTCCGCAAATTGTAGGTTCACATTCCCGTTGAAGATGTTGAATATACAGTGCGTATGTTTATTTGGCAACAAAGAAAAAAATGACCGTCCCAAAACATAAAAATATCCCTCTCAACACACGGTTTCGCATCAAGAATCTTGCAACAAAAATTCATATACAAATGTGTGTGTGTGTGTGTGTGTGTGTGTGTGTGTGTGTGTATGTTGATGCATAGGAGTAAGCACATAGTACTCGAATACCGAAGGTAAAATTAGAGCTGAAAGAAAATCTTTACAAACTGTTATTCGGAGTTCTTCGTATGTTTAGAAATGTCCGACTAACGGTAACGTGATACTCCGAGTAACAGTTTATGAAGTCACATTCTATCATAATCCAATATGTGCTTCGCTAGCATGCTGTTTCGAATATTTGTCTTTTCTACCGCAATTATATTGGACTGTTTCCAACAGACTTAGATGGTCTCAGAACATCATCACTCAGGAACAATTGGCGCAACCCGCCATCTCTTAGTCTCTTCTTGTCTTTGAATGTCTTACTTTCTATCTCTCCCTTCTCCTCTCTCTTTTTCTCTCTCTATCCATCTCTCTCTCTCCCCCTCTCTCTCTTTTCTTTTCTCTTCCCTTCTCTTCTCGTCACTTTCCTTGTGCTGCAACTATCGTCTCCTCACAATAGAATTGTACAATCAGCGCCACTCAATTCTTACTTCAAGCAGCCTCAGTATCTGGAATTTTTACTTATTTTCCTTTCTAAATTGTCAACTTACAATTTTTCAATCAAAATGTATGTGTCATGATAACCGCAACAATTTCACCTGCCTGGGGCCCGAGTGCAAGCATTTTTTAACTTCAAAATTTGGAAATATAAATTATACGACTACTCCCCGCTATTCGTCCACAAGTACTTCATAATCACCACCCAGAAATAGTTTTATCCTCCTGTTGACCTTGTAATATTAAGATTCAGTGTTGTACAAAATGCTAATTGCATTTCGTCGTCTTTACGTTCTGAGTTCAAATACAGCAGGAGTCGACCTTGCCATTTATCATCCCGAGCTCGATAAAATTAGTACTATTTAAATACTGGATTCGATGTAATCGACATACCTACTTCTCCGAAATTGCTGGCCTTGTGTGAAAATTTGAAACCTATATTAAGAGTCAGTGTCTGTCTGAAAGTCTTAGTAGCATTTCCCCGGGCATTGCGATCAAAAATCAAAATCCACCGAGGTCGATGCTTTATTCCATCTTTCGTGACCGGAAAAAATGCCATTTGAGCACTGGTATTGATGTAATCTGCTGGCCATAAAATATGTATCTTGCGGGCCTTTTACATATAGGA
>NC_043018.1:2589792-2612292 GCF_006345805.1 Octopus sinensis | reverse complement strand
AGTAAACTTGAAAAGCATGTAATTGGTCGTGTTAATCATGAACGGTTCAGGAATCGGTCCCTCGGCTCTATGAACCATACCCAAATTCTTCAACAACTTAAACAGCGCCTTCCATGAACCATGTTACAAGTATATCTCATATCACCTCCCTATCTCTTAAAAAGGAGAAGGAAATATTTATAGCGTACTCTTACATTTACTACCCTGAAAGGACCAGATTGAAAATAACAAACACGAAGAGGCAGGGATCAGACTTCGAAGACACGAAGAGCGAACCGCACTTCCTCGTTCCCCAGTGACTCCCCTTTGTGATAACTGCCTCCGGTTCTTCTATACCGCCCTTGGTCTGAACAGCTACCTCTGGCACCGACAGCCTTTTTACTCATGAGGACGAAGTGGCTCAACTACTTGCAACAGATTAAGTACTCGGATACGTAACCCGAAGACAACGACTATACAGATTAGCCCCTTGTGGGCAATAAAGAAATAAGATTGGCTGTTACGCTTTTCATCTTATTTCTACTGATTCGGTTACAGGACTGAGGATAATAAATCGCAACTTCTACAAGCAACGCTGTTATTTTCTGCGTTCAAAAATATGGAGGATAAAATTTTGTAATAAACACTCATCGAACCACGGGATACTTTCAGTATTAGTACAATCACTTTTGCCTTAAGTTGGAGCGAGTGCAAATAATGTGAAACTCATGTGAAATTGTTTTACTTAGGTTGAGTGTCCGGGACAATCTGTCCCCTGGTTCATCTTAGTTTTCCCTTATAGTTTCTCATATAGCAATCGGTTTTGAGGCTCAACAATATATAGAGTTAACATATCTTTACGCTATACAGTCGACAACTTTACTAACGCAGAAAGTAGACGGTAAATCATGGGCATATATTAAATAGCTGCCTTAATTAATTATCAGAAAGTGATTTGATCACGGTAAATTTAAGACCATTATTGTTGAAGACACAATAGAATGAAAGGATCTGTGAATCTTTGATAAAACTATTTAGTCAGTGGTGAATTGGACACGGTTAGCTACACTTTAAATGGCCGTCGTTCATATTAAGTTTCAGCTACAAGGACAATTGCAGCTTTGTCAGATTTATGAGCCGTGGGAATCTTTTACTACAGAATTTTCTTTGAAGAATTTCTAGAGATGATTTCCTAGTCTTTGAGTACCATTAGCACCTCTTTGGTTATAGTTTAACTCTTAATATATCGCAGTGTTTTACCACGCCAGAAAAATGCTTCGCGTTTCTTTCGATTTTACATATTGAATTCATATGACGTCGGGAACGACTTCGCCTTTCGTCGTTTTGAGGACGATGAAATAAGATCCAGTTGAGCACCGGGGTCGATATAATCGACTTGCATAAACGCCAACAAGAGCAGGCCTTGTGCCAAAATTTGAAATCACTCTGTGTCTGTTTTGTCATATCTGTTGCCGAAGTTATGTAAGATGAGTTGATTAAAGCGCTGATTGAATATTAATACATTTTATCGAATTCGTAGAATAGACAGATCGACCACGTCAGAATTTAAATGTTTTGGCCTCTAATTACTTGGAGACAAACAATTAAATGATACAATGCATTTAGAATGATTTTCTCCGAGTCTCCTAACGCTTTGACGCAAATTATTTGTATTATTAATATCTCCCATGTTTAGTCTAGTCTGCAAGTATATCTCTAGCAATAAATATCGGTGTGGCATCCATGATTTCCACCGGAACATTTCTAAGTTAGTTTGAGTGAAATACATTTTAAAACATGGAATTAAGAACCGACTTTCAGACTCCACTAACTGCTAGCTTGATATATTATTCATAGCTCTCTTCATCAATTATCATTTTATATAAATTTCATTATAGTTATGGATGCCAACAACAATGCAAATAATAAACCTTCATTGAGCCGAGTTTGCAATAGCCTCATTCCCTAATTTGTATGCTTAATCCCCTTAGGTTAAATAGCAACTTAATTAAGAAACCGTTTCCGCCATTTTCGTGTAATTGTCCTTGCTTTCATAAAGAGAAACAAAATCTCCCTTGAGAATTATTAATGAAAGAAAAGATTCACATCATAAAATGCAGTTACGTAATTTGTAGGGGTAAGAGACATTAGATGCAATCCAATCCAGTGTTTCAGGGGAATTCAAAGCCCGGAAGAATAATAGACAAAACTGAGTTGTTTGGTGTTGAATACAGAAATAAATTAGATGAAGTAAAAACCGGAAGAAGATTTTCATCCGAGTTACAAATATTCTGATGTTTTCAAACAATGAGACATTGAAAGTATTTTCCCGTAGCATAGACGAGTTTCATGGTAGAGTATCGTTGAATAAATCAACTCTGATATTTGAGTGTAATTGTTATCTAAAATCCGGAAGAAAGAAGAGCAAAAGTAAAGCAGAACTGTATTTGAAACCGGAATCCAAGGCGATATAGCTGGAGGTCAAACCATATGATTTCATACGCTTCAGGGAATTGTATCTTCCACCATGCTTAATGAAATTAATTAAAACTAAAGCAAAGAAAATTACCTGAATGTAATCAATGCTGTTTTCGATACGTTAAACACTTGCGTTTGGAACATTTGTTACACCCATAACGGATATGATTGTTATTGTTGTTATTATAAAACTGTTCAATATTTGTAGATTGAGGCAAATTTCTACTGCATCACCTGCTACACTTCCGTGTTCCTGGTGAGTGTGAAGCATTGTGAGTTCTTTTCTACTGTCGTAAGTGTGCGAACTCTTCCCGGTTCTATAGTGTGTTTGTTTTCTTCCCTTCTGTTGTGTCACTGCTTGTATTGTGTGTTGAAGAGTGTGTACTGCGTTGGTTTCCTAGCTTGCTGGTGGGTGTTTATTTCACTGGGTAAATGCTGTATAGAGTGTGTCTTGTATGTGTGGATTGTCTTGTTTTGGTTGTATTATTGGATTCATAGTGTCTGGCGTATGATGTGGGCTGTTCCTTACAGGAGTACGGTTAGGGCAGTGTGTAATGCTGAGGATCCAGGTATAAATTCAACAGTTTTGTTCCTATCATTTTTATCATGCCCAATACTCCAATTATTATTGGTATTCTTTTTAGCATCATGCACCACACTTTGAATACTTCAATTTCGAGGTATTTGTACTTAGACAGATTCTTCACTTCTTTGTTGACAAAATTTTCATCAGAGGGAACTGCAATGTCAATAACTGAGCAGGTCCCCCCACCCCAATCCTTGACTATTATGTATGGGCGATAAGCTTTTATTTCTTTGTCGGTTTGAACCGGCATATCCCAAATGTTTGTGGTCTGATCGTTGTCTTGTACCTTCTTTGGCCCATGCTTGTACCACCTGCTGTCAGCTTTCATGAAGTAATGTTGACATATTGTTCAGTGGATATAAGTGCTTACTCTGTTGTGTCTATATATACAATTCTTTAGTACCCGCAAGGGGCTAAACACAGAGGGGACAAACAAGGACAGACAAACGGATTAAGTCGATTATATCGACCCCAGTGCGTAACTCGTACTTAATTTATCGACCCCAAAAGGGTGAAAGGCAAAGTTGACCTCGCCGTAATTTGAACTCAGAACATAAAGACAGACGAAATACAGCTACGCATTTCGCCCGGCGTGCTAATGTTTCTGCCATACATATTCAGACTTGGCAAGGACTGGGCAGCCAGAGACGATGTGGTCAACTGTCTTATTGTGCTGGTTGTCCATTCTCATTTCGCTTTTAAGTCTATTTTCATTATTTTGTTTTTATAATTGCCTATAGTCAGGTTTTGTCCAGAGCTTTTGAGCCATTGTTAGCTTTTACTTGGGCTAACTTCCTCTCTGTCATGCCTTCCAGAGTACTAGCTGTGAAGTGTTTTCTCTCAGTTTCTTCTGTATCTTTTGTAATTCTGTTTCAATGTTTGTTTTTTTTGCCCCTCTGACCATTTCTGCCTTGTCATCTGAGATCAGTGTGCCACAGTACTTTTCTTTTGGTTTGTATTTTGTGTATTAGGAAAAGCGTTTTATTTTTCTTATGTTGCTTTACTTCATGCAGTAGTCTTCTCTTTGTTTCTAAGTAATTTGCTAGTCCAAATGTTGTTATTTTATAGTAGTTTTCTAACTGTATCAAGCTACGCTAATTATTATTATTATCATTATTATTATTATTATTATTATTATTATTATTATTATATTATTATTATTATTTTATTATTATTATTATTATTATTATTATTATATTATTATTATTATTATTATATTATCATTATTATTATTATTATTATTATTATTATTATTATTATTATTATTATCATCATCATCATCATCATCATCATCATCATCATCAGTGTGTAATGGTGATTGTTCTTCCAATTTTTCTTCAAAATGTGGCACAAGGCCTGCATCTTCGGGATGCAATGCTCAACGTAATACAATGCTCAACCGGTACTTATTTTATCGACCTCGAAATAGTGGAAGGCAAAGTCGACCTTAGTCGAATATAAACTCAAAACGTAAGGACGGACTAAATGCCGTTAAGCTCTTTTCCCAGCCTGTTAATAGTTCCGCCAGCTCATGGCCTTCAGTTTCTTTGTTGATATTATTTTTGTTTCAAATCTTTGCATATCTGAATGCCTGTACCTTGTGGGAGAGCAAAATTTTGTTTTGTGCATGTGTTAAAATTTATTCGGTGTAATAATCTACACTTATTTAAAATAAGTCGCATGGTCGGGTTTCGGCGACTAAACTGGCAAAGCCCATCAAGCTTACTTGGTGAGAAGGGTGATTGTTGGACACCCTGCGAGAACCAAAATGAGGCGCGTCAAAGGGCGGAAGATCCAGTGTGTAGTCAACGGCTAATTCAATAAGTACTTTGTCGCGGAGAAGTGCCTGTGTGCTCCGTTGACCAGCAGAGCTATGCTGTAGGGAGAGAAATCTTCAGGCAGGTTTTATCAGGTCAGACAGGTCGAAGGGTAGGAGACAGACAAAACCTTAACAACAATAAATCGAAGCGTCGACAGCAGGGCGTGGATTTAGCTATCGGCAGGACCTTAACAGATCAGATTCCTGGCTCTGAATTAAGTCATGCAGAGGGTCTTGAATACAAGAAAATGGATGAGATCCTAATATTCCTAGTTACATGGAAACTGCGGAACCACATGGAGCAGCGCCCTATGACTCATATAGAATGCGAAACCGAAACCCCTAAAAAGGTGCGTCCTATGGGACTACTTACAGGAGATGAGATTATTGAAAATATCGCTGCTCTTTTCATATTTGTACATTCTGAAGTTACTCTTATATATCTGCCTGTAAGGTTTTTAACCATAGTGAAAAGCCTGTTATTAAAGTGATTGTTTTTCTTTTTACATATTCATATTTTGGATATCTCTAATTACTAAGATTTTTATCCGTAAATAGTATCTATTTATTAGTAATACATCTTAGCTGATTCGAACTTGAATATCTTATCACTGCTGTTTTTTGCCATCGGAGAGCACATCCAGCGATTAGACGATGTGCTTTTCATAACACACTCAAATCACCGATGTAAGGAGACTTTGAGATAGCACAATAACTCGACCTTGCTATTTTGCCTTCCGTTAAAACTACCCTTGCCAAACAAGGAATCTGATAACATGAGCTGTTTTCAAAAGGAATAAATTATTTGCTTCTGCGTTTTGATGTCTGCTAAAATGACGAACAGCAAGAATCCAAACACGAAGAACAGTGAGAATCCAAAGAGTAATGTATCTCTTCATTCTTAATACATTTTGACAAGATTCTAACCAGAATATTTGATCACTGCTCTTTTGAATGCACCAGAACGTATTAAAAATTAGTAGATACATAAGTATTCGGTTTCTTTCTTTTTCTGTTCAACATGAACCCATGAATTATTCTCTGTAAAAAAAACTTCAGTATTTTATTTAGAAATATTTGGCCGTTAATTTTGACTGCTACATCGATGAAGAAGCATTTCTTTATTTTCGTTCTTATATTGTTAGGAAGGAGATTTCATAACAATATTGGTTCCAGTTGATAGGTTTGGTTTACTTGTCTCCGTTGCTTGAAATATGCAGCAATCAGGCAATTTATTTTTCAGTTCGGTATTTGATCCATCTCGATTCTATGAGTACTGGATAATGCCGACACGTTATCCAGTTCCATGTTGGAAAGCACAGGGCAGCAAGTGACGCAGTTAACTGTGTCTTACCAGTTTCTCTCCATATTCTGCGGTTATTTAACTGCTTCTGTTTCCTTGTCTGCTTTTGGTGGTTACAAATAAAAAGCAGGAAATCCATTGCTGCAATCAAACACGCTCCAGAATCAATTTTCGGTCCTGTGGCACTCTGCCAAAGTCGCGAATGTTTGCATTTCCGATCTTAATCAATAATATTTAGGTATTGGCTATAGAGACAATTACCATTGTTTTTAGCATTCCTTCTAAAACACCCTTTTGTTTTAGATTAGATTTTACAATTTATACCATTTCTTTTGTTGATTCTCGATTCTTCACTCACTCCATCCATTATTTTTTTATCTGTTAGCTTTCTTGAAGACAGTAAATATTTTCTTTTTATCTATAGCTAACATCCTGTATTCACAGTAAATATAATCTTCCTACGTCAGATTTTAAACTTGTTTTCTGAAGGCAGTAGTTATTACTCTTACTTTATGGCTAACATTGTTTCAACTACTACTACTAGTAGTAGTACAACTACTGCTGCTGCTGCTGCCAATACTAGTGCTGCTGCAGCTGTTGTTGTTGTTGTTCACATCCGGCCGAGCCGCCGAGGTTAATTTTTATTTCATCCTTTCGATGACGGCGTTGTTCAATGGTATCGATTGAACCCATCCCTCGACACTTCGGTGACTAAATCAGAAATCAGTTCCATCATAATTACTTTTGTTGTGGCTGGTTTGTTTTCTACGAGCTGTTCCAAGTCTCACCCACAGACTTCAAATAGCAGCAAATTGGACGTTTCACTCCGGTGTGATTTAGAATTAGCAGTGACATGTTGCAGGGAAAAGAGAAAAAATGATGAGAATTATGGTTCTGGTAAAGCTTGTTGCAATTTTTTTACACCTCTCAAAAGGTTATTGAGTTAATCTTAGGTTGACCCTTCGTTTCGTAGGATGTAAACATGACCCATGGGGGATAAAAAATGTTCGTAATCCTAATTTTGTTTAGTTTTTTTTTCCGTTATTATTATTATTATTATTATTATTATTATTATTATTATTATCATATTATCATTATTACTATTATTATTATTATTATTATCATATTATCATTATGTTTTTTATTTTCATTTTGGCTGGTGTTGAACCCAATGCACCGATGACAATAGGGATAACTTTTATTTGACTCTCGTAACCCTCCACATCTTTGCGATCTCAATTCTCAGGTCTCCATATTTATCCACTTTTTTCTGTCATAATCTTCTGGAATGGTCTTTATGGCATTGCCACGTCATTTGTTTGACACTCTTGTTTTTGTCCCTACTAACGTTTACAATATCTGGCCTTCGGTAATCTAACATCTTGTCTGTTTCGAAATCAAAGTCCCAGAGGATTTTTGTCTTCTCTTTTCCGTTCAGTACATTTGTTGGCGTTTGTTTGTTCCAAACACCCGTTACCTCGTATCCATACTTGCGGCACAGTAGCCAGTGAAGGTTTTCGGCTACACTGTCGTGTCTGTGCTCGTACTCTTTCCGCACTAAGATTGTGAATCACGCTTTCGACCTTCTTCCCACATTTTCTGCAGAGGATCATTGCACTTGTCTGCTATATATATTTCTTTACTGCCCACAAGGGGCTAAATATAGAGGGGACAAACAAGGACAGACAAAGGGATTAAGTCGATTACATCGACCCCAGTGCGTAACTGGTACTTTATTTATCGACCCCGAAAGAATGAAAGGCAAAGTCGACCTCGGCGGAATTTGAGCTCAATATCCCTTTTCACTGTGTTGCTATGCAATGCGTGATACCGGCCTGCGATAATTAAGCTTTCCGTATCCTTTTTCAGGTCACCCTTGCTGAGTCACCTCCATGGTGCTTCGTGGTCTTTAAATTCGGTAGTTTCACGGTGGAACTGACCATGTAATTCCATGCATATTATGGTTTCTTCTCTTGTTGGCTGTTCAGGATCAGAAGTCCATTTTCGCACTCAAGTCCAATTTCGGTAAGTCCTTCTGCATTAGCAGCAGATTCTAGCAGATCTTCTGCCATGTTTCTTCTGTCACTGTTGATGCCCTCCCGTATGCTATTCAGCCCACCTCAAACCTTCTTCCTCTTCATGTAGAGCCTGAGTAAATTCATCTTAGGTTGGAGGGCATCATACATTAGCATTGTCTTTCGGGTATTGCGGTTGTATTTCGAGTATTATTATTATTAACTTTATTGATTATTTATTGTCTTTGCATATCTTCAAATGCTGGAGATGTATTACGGTGCTAGCTGTTCACTACTAGTGAACTAAGGTAACAACCCCCATTTTTCCGGCACTATCCGGAGTATTCGAGCGATTCCAAGCAGTACTGTTTTCTGCAAGTGTTCCACCCTTATTGCAGCATCTATTTGTTCCATGTACTTCTCAAGATTTTTACTCACTATTCCCAGCGCTTCGACAATTATTGATACTACTACCACCTTTTTCAGCACCCACAACTGCTTAACCTCCCAAGCTAACCTGTCATATCTATCGACTTTTCTTTCTTCCTTAACGCATACTTTGTTGTCAGCGGGGCATGCTATATCTATGTTTCATCATCCTTTCCTTTCCTTCTGAATTAACACTCTGTCTGTATATTATTATTATTATTATTGTTGTTGTTGTTGTTGTTATTATTATTATTATTATTATTATTATTATTATTATTATTATTATTATTATTAAAGCGGCGTGTTGGCAGAATCATTAGCACACCGGGCGAAATGCTCAGCGGTATTTCGTCTGCCGCTTCATCTGAGTTCAATTTCCGCCGAGGTAGACTTTGCATTTCATCCCTTCGGGGTCGGTAAATTAAGTACCAGTTACCTCCCCCAAATGTCAGGCTTAGTACCTATAGTAGAAAACACTGATATAATTATTATTATTATTATTATTATTATTATTATTATTATTATTATTATTATTATCATTATTATTATTATTTCGGTACTGAACAGAAGTTAATGTCTATTAAGGATTTTTCCTCCCACCATTACTCTTAACTATTAAATACTTCCTTTGTGTTCTGTCATATTTAGTATTTAATTACGGTTAAGTAAAACTAGTACGATAATATTACTTTTACTTAATGGTTAGCAAATATTTTTTTAGTTTACAAGATATCTTCCTAAAGAATCTCCAAGCTTCTCTGCATTCTAAATTACAAACTTTATCTGTCAGGGTTGGGGTTGTGTTTACTAGACACACCCGTTATTTTTTCGCGTTTGTATCTAGATATTCTAACTAGCTTAGAAACAAGTAGAGAATATTACAACCGTAACTGTAGAGCACTAATGACAAACACTTTTTGCTCTTATACTAAATGTTCTCTTAATCATTAAACTAATGCGTCTATAACATTCCTTGCTAATCTCTTCTTTCATTTACCGATGTTGAACTTTGTCTAGTTCATTAATTTACGACCATTTAAAAGTTTGCGTTTGGTGTAATTTTCATATCTCTGTTCATCTACCATGACGTCAGTGCACTTAATTAGTCGTCTTCTCTTCGTTCTTGTCTTTGGACATTTTCCTTGAAGCGGTATTTCTACTTGTTAATCACTTGAAGCGTTAACGTTGGAGGTTGTTTGACAAATATCATCTGTAATCCAGTCGAATCATGTATAAAGCGTTCGCTAAAAGTGTTCACCTCAGTCCGAAAAAGGAGTAAAAGAGTTCATTATTCGTACACACACACACACACACACACACACACATACACACACACACACACACACACAAACAAACAAACAAACAAACACACGCACACACACACACGTACACTCTCATATATATTCTTTCGTAAAAGAATCGATGTTAAAGTCGTACCAATGGTTTCATAATCATAGCAGCTATTCATATACGATTTACACTGATATAGCAGCCATATTTTCTTACGTTCAATGTACATAAATACATGCATACATACATATACATAAACATATATATACATGCGTATGGACGTAATGAAGAACGGATGGGCATTCGTACCTATATACGTACATACGTACATACATACACATATTTTTCTTTTATTCTTATATTCTTTGACTTGTTTCAGTGATTTGACTGCGGCGATGCTGGAGCATCACCTTTAGTCGAGCAAATAGTCCCAAGGACTTATTATTTGTAAGCCTGGTACTTATTATATCGGTATTGTTTGCCGAACCCTAGGTTATGGGAATGTAAACACACCAGCATAGATTGTCAAGTGATGTTGGGGAGACAAACACAGACACACACACATGCATACAAAAATGCATGCACACACACACACACACACACCACACACACACACACATACACACATATATATATATATAGTAGGAATACGATGGATTTCTTTCAGTTTCCGTCTACCAAATCCAGTCACAACACTTTGGTTGGCCCGAGGCTATAGTAGAAGTAACTTGCTCAAGGTGCCACGCAGTGGTACTGAACCGGGAACCACGTGTTTGAACATTTTCTTTTATCAATTCGATTCGATTTTGTCACCCAAGGTGCTGGTTAAATATTTCAGACTGATAAAACGTATCAACCGATTGCTGCTGTTGCTAATTTATTGAAGCTGAAGCCACGAGTGGAGAGCGCTGAGAAAAAAAAAAAAAAACGCCACGTAGTCAATCCGGGCCATATTCATGCACTTCTACCCTAACAATTTCCTTCAATGCCAGTCCTAATCCATAATTGATCATTAAATCTAGAATTTTGCTCGGAAACATATTTTACAGCGTTGATATGATTACAGTTCGTTTTAACCTGTAGGACGAAATTATTTTGTACCTGTAGATTGGTTGTTCTTTTACTTTCCTGATTAATATAATTTTCTTGTCATTTCACCAATCGGGTATGGCTTCCGACCTATTCAATAATTTGGGCGAAACGTTGCCAGAAGTTTGTACGTTTCTGATTTGCTGAATTTACTTATGCCTTCCAGTTTCTGCTTTTTCATTCTATGTTTTTTTCTTTCTTTTCATCCACACAACCAACCACATATCTCCAGTTGCTGACATTGCTGTTTTGCTCATTCTAATCCCTGGAAGTGCCTTCTCTGTCAATATTTCTCCCAAGAAACCTCCTTCATTTATTGATATTATAGCTAAATCCATTTTTAGTTCATTTTTCACGTACAACTTGACTTGGTGCCAAAGAACCATTCTCGACCATCATATCAATAGATTCTTTCGATTCTTAGTGGTTTAGCAGTCCTTTTTCTTTTAGGTGTCCTCTATATCGCAGTATCTATATTATTACCGTTGTATTTCCCTGTTATAAATTTCTTTCCCTATATTTTTCCCTTTTCTGTCGTTCTTGTCTTTCCTTTACTTCTTTAATTCAGGACTGTGCACTGCTTTCATCTTTTCCTCTTCTTCTTAATGTGTGTATGCGCTTTTTTCGCTGCCTTTGAAATTATGCGTTCTCCTATTCCACCAATATCCACCCTACGTTTCATCCTTCCCCATTGACAAAAGAAAAGAAAACACAAGAAAAAATCCGAACCACGTAGTAAAGTCGGCATAATCACGGATTCTTTTTCAACTTGAAATAGATATGTCCTCGTGCGTATGTCAGGTATCAGAAACCAGTAAAGGATTTTTTCTTGCTTATTCCTATCGGAATATATGTCTATGAATTGCCGGAAATAACACTGTACACCGAAAGATTCCATATTATTGGATAGTGGTTCGTAGAATGAGTGTAGGTGAGGATTAAAAGCTTCCTCTTACTTGTGCTCAACGAATTTATGAGTTGCCCTTCTTAATCATTTCAGCATTTAAGGCTGTTAGAATCGTAGAAATGCCGGGTTAATCACTTCGAGACATTTCGCCTGTCTCCCTGTACTGTGTTCAAATTCTGCAGAGGCAGACTTTGCCTGTCGTTCGATCGGGGTGGGCGAAAATAGTTGCCAGTTGAGCACTTGGGTCGACCCACTTCCCAGGGGAGCTGGGCTTGTGTCAAAGTTGAAAACCAATAATATTTCAGCATTTTAGGCGTTTAGCTGGCAGAGTCGTTAGCACGCCAGGCGAAACAGCCGCGTTTACGGTCCGGGTTCAAATTCTGTCGCAGCCCAATTTGCCTTTCATCTTTTCTGGGTCGATACATTAAGAACCGTTTAGCATTGTGGTCTTTGTAATTCACTATCCCCCTCCCACAAAATGTCAGGCCTTGTGCATATATTTGAAAAGATTATTAAGATCATGTCTACAATCTACTTAATTAAGGTTCTCATTAACAAAGCAATTACATATTTTATAGTCTGACACAAAAGTTCATTCTGCAGAATCGGTGGTGTCTGATAAAATGCCTTGTGATATACTGTTCGAATGCTTAGATTCAGATATGAATGTAAGCAACCTTTATCACCCAGCGGTGATCAGAGGAAAATAATAGTAAAATACGGAGATGAAAACAATTTTCACCAAACTTTATGAGAGCTTCAGAAAATGGTGGATAGCTTGGCAGAATCTTTTGCTACTCACAAAAATAGCTTCAACATTTCGATAATTTACATTCTCAGATGGAATAATTCCGGCATCAGCTTCGCTTTAAAGCTTTCCGGTGTGTATAAAATAGAACAAAATGGCGCCTTCAGTTGCTTTTATATATATATATATATATATAATATATATATATATAAAGTTAATCCAAACAAGAAAACACAGAAAAAAACACAGCAACGCGGGGACGTGGAACAATTAAAGTATTATTTGACGCTCAGGAAAGAAGGGAAGGAGGGATATATATATATATATATATATATATATATATATATATATATATATAAATATATATATACAATTCATAAATGAGGGCAACGGAAAAATTTTCTAATGCCAAATATGCCGAAAAGTTGGACATATTGTCCATTAACCATATAATTTTTTCACAATACGCATGCTACTCTAAAAAATTACATTATTACCATATCGGACCGATTTCAGAGTAAGCTGCTAAGAGCCCTCTCTTCGTCAGTGATACATGTGGCGAAAGAAATAAATGAGATACCTACTCATACCCATGGAAGAAGCAAATACTAAGTCATGGGCACAACTAAGTACCCCAAATACATCCAAAATAGAAATACTCCAGCCCATTCGAGGCACGTGCGATTTGAACTGAGACTCTCACAGAGTGAGTTAGTTAGTTCGGAAGTGAACGCTTAAATTTATATCAAATATGAGGATAAAATTCTTTTCCCAAAAAATATATTTTCTCGAAAAAAATTTTATCAATGGCCAGCATATTAAAAAATACCTTTAACGGTTAAATTTATAAACAATTCATAAATGAGGGCAAAGGAAAAAAATTCTAATGCCAAATATGCCGAAAAATTGGACATATTGTCCATATATAAATATATATATATATATATATATATATATATATATATATATATATATATACAACCGATGCTGGTGTGTTTATGTCCCCGTCGCTTAGCGGTTCGGCAAAAGTGACCGATAGAATACGTACTGGGCTTACAAAGAATAAGTCCCGCAGTCAAATGACTGAAATAAGTAAAAGAGTGTGTGTGATTGTGTGTGTGTGTGTGTGTGGCTGTGTAGTAAGGAGCTTGCTTCGCAACCAAATAGTTTCGGGTTGAGTCCCACTTCATATTTTATGTCTCTCTTTGCCCCCTATCATCGCTTGACAACCAACGTTGGTGGGTTTACGTTTCCGTAACTCAGCGGTTCGAAAATGACACTGATAGAATATGTACTAGGCTTACGAGTACTAGGCTTAAGTTTACAAGGAATGAGTTCTAGGTACATCAGTTTCCATCTGCAAAATCCACCCACAAGTCTGTGGTTGGACCGAGGATATAGCAGAAGACACTGAGGAATAGGTGCCACGCAGTGGGACTGAAACCGTAACCATGTAGCTGGGAAGCAAACCTCTTACCAAGCGGCCACGCATTCGGCTGTGCTTAAAATTATTATTTCAGATTGGTTGCCGTTGAATAATTCCTTGCGGTGCCTTGTGATATTGGTTTCAGGTTGAATCCCCGTGGTAATTACATTGACTTTCATCTCGCTGGTGGTGTTATGAGGAGTTGGTGCGGAACATAACACTATCGTAGATTAAAATCCACTACATAAATCTCCTAGGCTACAATTCATCATCATCATCATCATCATCATCAACGGCATCCTCATTCATATCATCACCACTACCAGCATTATCATCATCATCATCATCATCATCACCAACACCACCATCATCATCATCATCTCCATCTTCATCGCGTCCATCATGTCCATCATCATCATCGCGATCATCAACATCACCATCAACACCAACACCATCATCATCATCATCATCATAATCATTATCATCGTCATCATCATCATCATCATCATCATCATCATCATAATCATTATCATCGTCATCATCATCATCATCCTCATCATCACCAACACCACCATCATCATCATCATGTCCATCATCATCATCGCGAACATCATCATCATCACCATCAACACCAACACCATCATCATCATCATCATCGCAATCAGCATCAACATAATCGTCATCATCATAATCATTATCATCATCATCATCACCAACACCACCATCATCATCATCATGTCCATCATCATCATCACATCTATCATGTCCATCATCATCATCGCGATCGTCATCATCATCATCACCATCAACACCAACACCATCATCGTCATCATCATAATCATTATCATCGTCATCATCATCATCATCATCATCATCATCATCATCAGTCAGCAGCAGCAACGCCAACAGCATCAGGACCACGACCCCCGTATACGCTTCATCTTCCTCTTCCTCTTTTCTACCTCCAGCTTCTCCTCCACCTCCTCCTCCTCCTCCTCATCATCATCATCATTATCATCACCGTCGTCGTTGTAGTAGTGGTGGTGAATTTGCGTATGGCGATGTTGATGATGTTGATATTGCAGCATTTCTGCTGGCGGCGGCGGTGGTGGCGGTGGCATTGGTGAAGGGGGAGGTGGGGGCGGCGGTAAATGACTTCGAATGAACATAGGCGTTGGCATTAGGTTATGGAAAGTGTTAACTGGTTCGGTCATCTATTAGTTTATTCGTTTGATCTTGTCATTTGAATATTGTTAATTAATAGATGTAGACCAGATTCGCACTGATGCGACGTGTCCGAAGGCGGAGGATAGGTTACTTGCTGCCGCCTCCGCCGCCTCCTCCGCTGTTGTTGTTGTAGGGGTTCTCCTTTGCTGTGTGGTCACAGTATTATCAAAGAGAGCAAAACAGAGATGTGGGGGGGGGGAGGCGGGGAGCAGAGGATGGAATCTGTGATTTGAAGAGGAAGCAAAAAGAAGTGAAAAGGTAAAAAAAATATGTAGTAGTAGTAGTAGTAGTAGTAGTAGTAGTAGTAGTAGTAGTAGTAGTAGTGTAGTAGTAGTAGTTATAGTATTAGTAGTGGTGGTGATGGTGGTGGTGGTGGTGGTGGTGGTGTGGTGGTGGTGTGGTGGTGGTGTGGTGGTGGTGTGGTGGTGGTGTGGTGGTGGTGTGGTGGTGGTGGTGTGGTGGTGTGGTGGTGGTGTGGTGGTGGTGGTGTGGTGTGGTGGTGATGTGGTGGTGTTGTGGTGCTGGTGGTGGTCGTCGTCGTGGCAGTGGTGGTGCTGGTGCTGGTGCTGGTGGTGCTGGTGGAGGTAGCAGTAGTAGATTTGACAGGTGCAACACTGAAGCTGGTTATTTTACACTCTTACGATTCTTTATATATATATATATATATATATATATATATATATATATACATATATATATATCGGAAATAAGCACATAAATGTGACAGAAGGTGGAAAAAAAGAGTACTCAAATACGAGAGACAGAGTAATATGCTTTATTTAAAAGCAGCAGAAATATAACAAAAACTGTTACTCAGAGTTTCCCGTTCCCGTGAAAGTGAAACTCTGAGTAATAGTGCTCGTGTTTTCTCCTTTTTTAAAAGTATTTATATATATATATACGCATGTGCGTGTAAGTGTTTGTGTGTGTGTCTTTGTGTGTGTGTGCTTTTGTGTGAGTGTATATATATATACACACATATATATTTATTTATTTGCATAGACAAACCGAAATTTTTTTTTAAATGATTCAACAGATCGTACACAGTAAATGTATTAGGTTGACGCTCAGTTTATGATGGAAAAAAAGAGGAGTTGCGTTCGTATGCAAGTTGGCGCTCTGATTTTGTGCGTACATGTGTGTTGGTATGTGTCTATGCGTGTGTATAATTGGATTCTCAATTCTAAAAGAAGATTCTCCTGCAACGTTAATAGAAACTTGAGAAAGATGGGCGTTGGTTTCTCCGGATGGTTGAACCTGTAACATGTACATTGGTGACCTGTGAATGCTGTCTCAGTCACGAGCTATATTCTTCTGGTTTTCAGTATCATTTACTACTTACTGTTAAATCCAGCACTAACACAGGTGTCACTCACCTTTATTCCTCCATAGGAAAACACACCAATGCGTCAATCAGAAGCAACCTAGACAGCATACACTAAACAGATATTGATTTCAGAAGTAGACAAATGAAGAGCAACTTCTAGTAAGGTCAGACCAACCCTCTTCGTCTTTTTCACAGCATAAAATAAACTCGGCTTTACTGAAATCAAGAAAACTTCAGTGACTCACCTTTCAGCACAAATAACAATCAGCGAGAGTCATCATACTCTCGCAGATTACTGCGTCTCGTTATCGTCGGGTATCTCTCCTGGAGAAAGTATACTCTTGGCATACCCTCGACCTTCTCTTCAGGGCTGGAAACTATTTCAGCCCCAAGCGGCTACCGAACGTCTACAAGGCTCAAGTAAGATCCAAGTAGAATAATTATTTCTTTACTGCCCACAAGGGGCTAAACACAGAGGGGACAAACAAGGACAGACAAACGGATTAAGTCGATTACTTCGACCCCAGTGAACTGGTATTTAATTTATCGACCCCGAAAGGATGAAAGGCAAAGTCGACCTCGGTGGAATTTGAACTCAGAACGTAACGGCAGACGAAATACGGCTACGCATTTCGCCCGGCGTGCTAACGTTTCTGCCAGCTCGCCGCCAAATAGAATAATTCACCAACATCTGCGATGGTAGGGATAGTAGTCGCACAGATCACCTGGTACACATTAAAGAAATTTCTCTCGAGTGTTTGGCATAGAATTCCAAATGTTAGAATCTGGGCATGCTTTACATTCTATTTTTTTATCTTATTTCCTTTCCTTTTTTGTATTTGATTTTTATTCGACAGTTTCTTTGTGTTTATGTGTTGACTCACTACAATAATTACCTCTGCTCCTCTAGCTGGACTCATATTTCACGTCGTCTTTCGTGACTCTTGTTGCGTCCAAAGCACTGCGTCTACAAAAGTGTTGCGTCCTCGGAAATGTCCGTTCATTTTCTCCGTCACGTGCTGAACTTCTGCTAATCTAACCGAATATTAATAGCATCAAGATCACCGATGTTTCTACAGCCTTCTTCACCACAAACAAACAAGAATTACTTTGCGCTCTCCGATATTCAGAGAAGAAGTGTTATTCTATGTCTTTCTGTCATATCAGTGACTCTTACAAACCACCATACCGGCTACAGAAGATGTCCAATACATCCTCACTCAGCTGGGAATGAGTTAGCCTGCCGGCCTTTTACACTCTCTATATACACACATGTGCACAAGCATATGTCTATATACATACATTTATGCGTACAAATATACATCCACACGCACACGCACGCATACATATATATGACATAATTCACGACATATGCATGTATATATATATATATATATATATATATATATATATATATATATATGTATGTATATATATATATGATATTTGTAAAGAAACACGAAGGCTTTGTAAATTACGGAGGAAGAGCGGGTATGAAAGTATTTTATACAATAACAATATAATAATATATCATAATCGTAAAATATATACTCCGATTTAAACCGGCGGCATTTATTCAAACCATTGATTGAAAAATGATGATCTAACCCAGGCCAGAATTGAACCCACAAGTCAACGCTTACACACCTCCTTCGCATCCTATATATGCCTCGTCACACACACACGCACACACACACACACACACACACATATATATATATATATATATATATATATGGAGGGGGAAGCACTCCGTCGGTTACGATGACGAGGGTTCCGGTTGATCCGAATCAACGGAACAGCCTGCTCGTGAAATTAACGTGTAAGTGGCTGAGCACTCCACAGACACGTGTACCCTTAACGTAGTTCTCGGGGATATTCAGCGTGACACAGAGAGTGACAAGGCCGGCCCTTTGAAATACAGGTACAACAGAAACAGGAAGTAAGAGTGAGAGAAAGTTGAGGAAAAAGAGTACAGCAGGGATCACCACCATCCCTGCCGGAGCCTCGTGGAGCTTTAGGTGTTTTCGCTCAATAAACACTCACAACGCCATATATATATATATATATATATATATATATACACATATAGATGTATGTATATACATATCTGTACATGTTTTAAGAAATATATATACGAAGCACTAAAATATATCCTTCCACCTCCTAAAAAGTTAATCACTACGATTAACCCATCCACAACAAACTGAACAATCACAAGATCAGCCCAACCAAAAACAACCATAACAAGTACAAAATTAGTAAGAAAACAAACCTAACAACAAAAACAGCAAAAACAAGAACTGACATCCATCCAGCCCCCATTATTACGATCTCTAATCATTTTGGCGACGGATTCTTTAAACTTGTCACCTAACCCGCAATTATATCTTACGAGTCTAGTTACTAAGACACATCAACAGTAACTGACTTTTACTGCTTTTGTATATTTGTTTTACTCCTGGGTTTTAGTTACATTTTTCTAGGATTTGTTTTCTAAATATTTTTAGTTTTTGTTATAATTTTTCTTGCAGAACTGTTTAACATTTTTTTTTTATCTTATTTCCTTTCCTTTTTTTTTTGTATTTGATTTTTATACTACAGTTTCTTTGTGTTCTTGTTTAGACTTTTGTTTTAGATTAAGCTTTTATTGTTTGTTATATTTTTACTGCGATGTTTATTCTTTGTATATTTTTTGTTCGTGATATTTTTTTTCTGTCTGTTATTTCTTATTGTTTTATTTGTTACTGGTTGTTCTTCATTTTTGTTATTTTATTTGGGGGGATTGTTTTAATATTATTTTTTGATAATTTGTTTTCATCTTACTTGCTTGCCAGAACTTCAAAGCCAAACCATAAATGAATAATATTTTACAAAAGAGTTCGAACAAAGTAGAGATGGTGAAAATGGTGGTGGTGGTGGTATTAAGGGCGATGGTGGATGATTGTGATTAAGGCAGGAGAAGCGATGTTGCTGGCGCTGGTTTTAGCTTTGGTGACAGTTGTGGACGCAGTATTTATTGGTGGTGCCAATGTTGGTGCTGGTCTGCTGACAATGAATTACTGAGAAACTACCGTTTATATAGTACTGACGATGTTGCACTATTAAATGAGTGGTGGGGGTTTAAATAGAAATGTAGTGGTACACTTTCTTTTCACATGAGACTGGTCAGTTAATCGTTTGGGGCTTGGCAGCGGTGAGTGTATATAGTAGTGGCTGATTCGATGGTGGTTCCGCTATTTGCATCCATCGTCCCGTGAATCTGTGTGGTGGTGAAATCTGGAGTTGGTCTATTGGTTTGATAGTAATGGTTAATGGCTGTTCGATAATGTTGTTCAACTGATTGTGTAACTGGGGTCGTAGTTTGAATATTAATGGAATTGACAAATTTCTCATTAATCTTATTGGTGGTGGCGGTGGTCGTGTCAGTGTGAGTGTGATTTCAAAGATGATGATGATGACGATGATTGCTAATTGTACTGATGATCGGAGACGGAGTGCTGTTGCAGACGGTGGTGACAATGACGGCGGTAATTATAACGTTCACGGCAATTTTTGATCGTTGTCAACGGTCTGATGATTGCGGGGGAAGCGATTTTCGCACTTCGGAGTTATAAAGAGTTGATATTGTTGCAACATTCAAGTGAATAGACGCAGACACACGCACTGACACATACACGTAATCAGTCTATATGTATATATAAATATTATATATATATATATATAATATATATATATATTATGTATATATGTATATATATAATATGTAAAATATGCGTGTGTCTATGTGTGTGTGCGGTTTGTTTGCGTGTGTATACATATACACATGCGTTTTTATGTTCATATATATATATATATATATATATATATATATATATATACACATCCACATCCACACACACACACATGTATATAATATAATATATGTATATATATATATATATATATATATATATATATATATATATATGTATATATATGGTGGTGTGTGTTGTGCGTGTGTATGTGGATGTGCTATTGCGAACATATATATGTGTCTGTCGGCTAATCTGGTCTCGTAATTGATATTTGATAAATTGAATCGATTTCCACGATAAGATGTCGGACTGCATACATACATATATACGTGCGTGTGTACGTATGAGTGCATATGTGAGTGTTATTCTTAAGTGATTGGACAGCAGGTGTGTGTGCCCGGTCACTAAAAGGATACTATATATATATATATATATATATATTATACACATACATATAATTTTATATTAATCTAATGGCTTACTTTAGAATTTTGTACAGTATAAACTTATTACTCTTATACAAGTGTTGTTGATAGTGACTTCGATGTTTCGCCCAGCTAAGACGTCGTCTGACTGGCCAAAACTTTGAAATAACTGCCAACAACATACCCTGTGGAAGACCGTGTGTATTGGTATAATATCCTTGATCACCCAATCCCGTCTATCGGTAAATTGTTTCTTGTTTGGTGGTATTATTCTTTGGGTTTGGAAGAAAAGAAACTTACCATAAAAATTTTAAACTCTTCACAAAAAAATAAACTGTTTCCTTCTAAATATTGTTCAAAATTCCCCGTCCCTAGCTGGCCAAAGCAATTTTGGCATGTCGGGACACTGAAAACATCATGTCCATAGACAAAGCGAATATCCATCGTGGCTTCCATTTCCGAAGTTTTCCCATCAAACTCATACAGTATGTACTTTCTGAAATAGGTCCGATCTAAATTCGTTTAAAAGGGTAAAATCAAAACGAATTTTATTACTAAGGCATACAATTATCTGTGAAAAATGAAAAATAATTAGTATGTAAAAATAAATGCTTATTTTACTGTAAGACTGAAATCTTAATCCAAAATTATCAAGTCAAGAGTGTGGTACGATTATCTTTCCAACCTGATATATGTATCCCTCCTTTTTCAATAAGGAGTCTCCCTGATTTTTCAATAATTTGTTATACTTCTTGAAATTCTTGTCTTTAACTTCTATTTCACGGACTTGCAGTAGCTCCGCTGACAGGCTTTTGCCAGTCACTACAGCATACCTGCCCAGTTGCACTGGTCTCTGTTATTCATTACTTCACCCATAAATGGGGAAGACAAATACAAATTCCAACAAATTCAACAATAAAAATGCAACAATTCAGGAAGTAACAGGTTAATAATTACAGGATCCACATGGAGCATACACCTTTTCAACTCAAATACAACAACAACTATCGGCTTTACACAGCTTACTGACCACCTCCCCACACTCTCTGCGCATGTCCATTTATATTGCGGCACAGTCCATTAGGAGCCAACCAAATAGGGGTGCTCTACTTCAATGCAACACGTACGTACACACACAGATATATACGTATAAATGTGCATATGTATGAATGTATGTCTCAGTTTATGACTACGTTTATATACACCTATACTTACATATATACCTGCATATACTGTTTCACCCACACGGGAACAATATAAAACGCTTTTCGAGGATAAAATTCCGTATACCAAATATTTGTTTATTTATTATTATAATTACTTTTTTTGTTCTATTTGGAATTTCACTGATGCCGTCGTAAACATTTATTATATAGAGTCACTGGGGCTTATTATTTATTTATTCATACAATTTAAGTTTATTCATTTTTTATTCATTTGATTTAGGTTGGTGGTTTTTAATTACAATTAACATTTGTTTCTTTCGTTTCTTCGCTCAACAACTTATCCGTCTTTCAGTTATTCTCAAGTGTCATTGTTCGTTTCTTGGTCACTGAAGCTGATGAAGAGAAAATAAAAATTCAAATGTGTTTGTTTATTCCTATCTTCTTCTGCAATTCAGGAAACAAAAGAGTTGCGATTAACTCTTTCTCGTG
>NC_043018.1:2564792-2579792 GCF_006345805.1 Octopus sinensis | reverse complement strand
ACAGCCGGACTAGACCTAAAAAAAAAAATGCGCAACTCCATTGTCTCCCGAGACAGAAAGGATGCCAATACAATCCAATATATATATATATATTCATATTTATACATTCTTTTTTACTCTAGGGGGCCAATCAATTTGATCAACCCCAGTGCGCAACCTGTATTTGATTTATCAAAATCCGAAAAGATGAAACGTAAAGTCGACCTTGGCAGAATTTGAACTCAGAACGTAAAAACAATCGAAATAACGCTACCATTTCGCCCGTCGTGATAACATTTCTGCCAGCTCGCTGTTAATAATAATAATAATAATAATAGATAATATAAGAAAATAATAATAATAAGAAGAAGAGAAGAAGAAGAAGAAGAAGAAGAAGAAGAAGAAGAAGAAGAAGAAGAAGAAGAAGAAGAAGAAGAAGAAGAATAGTATTTAAGACGAATATCTCGATTCGATTGTAATAGATATTTTATTGGTTGAACGATATTTCAACAGTAAGTCTGTCTTTCTTCAGTTAAAAATAAAAATTTAAATAAATTTCAATTTACGGTATGAACGAGAGGAACCAGCGTCCAAACGTTGATGGAATGACATCATCAGTCTTTAAGTCTCCAAAAAACCGGCGGAAAGAATAAGACAGAAACGACTTAAAAGTGCATCTTCTCAGAAAATATTCTGAATCTGCTTCACTTTCACTACTCAGAATGCATGAGGAGAAATGTTTGAGTGTTATTAAGATCACGCTCTGGAGGAATGATTAAAATGACAGGAGAATATCATCAAATTTATACAAAAATGTTTGATTAAATATTCTTCTTTTCCCTTTTCTTTATCTTCTATCCTCTTTTTTCTCTCTTTTATTTCTGTTTTTTTTTCTTTTCGCTTGTTAATTAAAACTTAGACTGATTATCTCATTCTATCAACGTGTGAACGCTGGTTGCTCTCGTATATACTTTACATTTAAATTTCTATAATTTTGAATTTCTCTCACTTTTTATTTTGAACTCGACAAAGACAGATTTACTGTTGAAATATCTATTACAATCGAATCGCGATATTTGTCTTGACTGTTTACCTTTGTGAAGAGTTACGTCAATCCTTTTTATAGTAATAATAATAATAATAATAATAATAATAATAATAATAATAATAATAATAATAATAATGCAAAGACAAAAGCACATGAATTATTAGCTAGCAGATGGGAACAGAAACCTCTGCATGGCAAGTATGTGGCTCGTAGCAAAAAAGCTGATGTCGACCAAAAACACACGCACCAATGGTTACGAAGCTCAGGGCTAAAAGCAGAGAGTGAAGGTTTCATATTAGCTGCTCAAGACCAAAGCTTATTAACCCGGAACTACCAAGCCAATGTGATAAAAAATGGAGCTGACCCAAAATGCCGATTCTGTAACGAAGAGATTGAAACTATACACCACCTAATCTCAGGGTGTAGAGTCTTAGCACCTGCAGAATATAAAGCAAGACATGACAGAGTCGGCCAGTATTTAGATTGGGCAATATGTCGGCATTATAAAATCAAAACCGCTGACAAATGTTATAAACATCATCCTGAAGCTGTGACTGAGGGAGAAAATGTGTCGATTCTATGGGACTTACCCGTACATACCGACAAAACTATAAAAGCTAATAAACCGGATATTATTATAAAAGATCAGACAAAAACGATATTGTTTATTAATTGACATGAGCATCCCTTGTGATCACAATATAGCGGCGAAAGAATTTGAAGATGTGTGAGGTGGAGGAAAGAAAATAGATGCAAGGTATGTATGGGTATTTAAGTTGTAAATCCATTTTTTAGTCATAATGGTTTAATGGTATATATGCAATATTCCTATATCCAAGTCCAAAAGTCCAACAGAGTTTAAAATGAGTCCATTCGAATATAGAGTTTATAATACCCATACATATCTTGCTTCTATTTTCTTGTGTTTCTTTATCTTATTACGCAAAACATTCTTATATACACACATATACTGACATAGAACCAACTTTGAACCCTTTATTCGCAACATTACCGAATCTGGAACTTAACTATTGTCTGTCTATAGCACTTATTCAGCATTACCTGACACATTTGGATCTCAATGCCACCATTATCTCTTATAACCTCAACTTCCCGCTAAGATATATATATATATATATATATATATATATATATGACAGGATTCTTTAATTTCCGTCTGCCAAATCAAACTTTGCAGAGTTCGATTGGCCGGAAGCTCTAGTAGAATACTACTGGCTCGAATTACCAGCTGTAATTATGAATGCGCAACCGTTTGATTCGGAAGCAAATTTCTTAGTGTACAGTCAGAGTGCAGAGCCACGCGTAATATCAAATGATATTCAAATTGCATGAAACCTTTCCAGAGATCCATATAAAGGAACGATACATACTTGAGACTACAGTGATGCCTTCCTTGGCTCTGTGTTGTTATTTCCTAATTACTGCTGCATAGAAGCAGATCAGAAGATAGATTCTGTTGAAGAAATGAAATTGTATAATATTTCAAATAATCGGAAATTAAAGACAGCATTTATGGTGCTTCAAATTTTTCTGGTCATAAATATATTATATTTAAAGGCTTCTCCTGAGTGGAGTGGCTGTGTGGTAAGTAGCTTGTCTACCAACCACATGGTTCCGGGTTCAGTCCCACTGCGTGGCACCTTGGGCAAGTGTCTTCTACTATAGCCTCGAGCCGACCAATGCCTTGTGAGTGGATTTGGTAGACGGAAACTGAAAGAAGCCCGCCGTATATATGTATATATATATGTATGTATGTATGTGTGTGTATATGTTTGTGTGTCTGTGTTTGTCCCCCTAGCATTGCTTGACGACCAATGCTGGTGTGTTTACGTCCCCGTCACTTAGCGGTTCGGCAAAAGAAACCGATAGAATAAGTACTGGTCTTACAAAAGAATAAGTCCCGGGGTCGAGTTGCTCGATTAAAGGCGGTGCTCCAGCATGGCCGCAGTCAAATGACTGAAACAAGTAAGAGAGTAAAAGAAGAGGATAAAGAGTATATCCTCAATTACTCTGAATGAATTCTCGTTCTACGGTCTTAGATTTTCGAATATGTATTGTAGCGCTTTTGGGTATATATTATTATATCTCATGTAAGGGTCTAACTAACGCCTATTTCTGTTGTGTGCATCATGGTATTAATATATGCAAGTGATCGTATATAAATCATATTCTAAAATTCTTCGGGAAAATTTCCTCTTTCCATGACTTTCCCCTTGTAAATTGAAAACGGTTAGCTGCCCAGATGCAAAACAGTGGCCTAGAAATTGCCGTATATAGGTTCAGTCACTTCGTATACATACATACGTACATACATATATATATAAGATATATATATATATATATATATATATATATATATATTATATATATATATATATATATATATATATATATATATTAATATATATCTACATATACATATATATATATATATAATATATACATTAATAATATATATATACCTATCTATACATATATATATATATACATATATATATATTATATATATCTTTATTTAAAGCAGCAGAAAATTCAACAAAATCTGTTACTCTGAGTTTCTCGTTGCCGTTCATCAGACAGTTTTTGCTATAATTATAGCAAAAACTGTCTGATGAACGGCTACGAGAAACTCAGAGTAACAGAATTTTTTGAATTTTCTGCTGCTTTAAATAAAGCATATTACTCTACCACTGGTATTTCAGTACTCTTTTTTCCACCTTGTTTCGCATTTATGTGTTTACTCCGGTATATATATATATATATAAACAAATATATATATATATATATAATAAACATATATATATACATTAAATGCACGTATTTATGTATGAATTTATATAACAAGTCCATCTAATAGATCGGAAACAATATAATCATGTTATATATATCATCTCCATCTCCATTGTTGATGTCACCATTGTTGGCATTACTTCAAACCAGTGAAATATCGTTTCGTTCTTCAAAGTTTGCCTCTGTTTTGTACAGTATTTTCCTGTAAGGTTTTGGCTTGATCTTTCTATATATTACATCCGCTCTTCTTTGTTGAGAGGTTTGCTAGTTGCAGCTGCTTCTGGCGTTGCTGCAGTGTTTCGTCTGCTTGTTGTGTGAAATACACAGAGAGTTTGAATATAGTTATCTTCTCGAAAGCTCTGTTTTGTGACTTCTGTTATATTTCGCATTATTGGCTTCTACTTCTGTACAATATGCTTATGTGTATGTTTTTAACGCGTCAGTAGTGTTTCAGTTGCTGTTCTTGTTTACGTATTCGATTAAGTTTTCTGTGTTCCTTTACTTTAGACTTTGTATTCGTTTCTAGTGAGAAAGCTTTTGTCGTTTATATTACAATGTCGCCATGACAAACACTCCACTGCACTTTCCGCTTTTAGGCCATGCGTATCTCAGTCACCGCTGCGTTTGCCTTTCATCCTGTAATGCTGTATTCAAACTAATCGTTCAACATTCTTGATCAGGCTTTAACCTACCCAGAGACCTTACAATGCCCATTCGTAAATTATATTCAGTTTTCGTCTAATAATTATGTAATTATGTCTTCATCAAATATGACTGTAACTTCAGTTTTTGCTTTCATAGCTTCAGAGAAAACGTGTTGTGTTTCACTTTTCGTCTTGCGAAAAGCTATTTGTGGAATATTTGAATAATGTTTTTATAGCATATATTTGTTATTCTTATTGTGGATACTCTATGACAATTTTCGACTAGCGAAACAATCGTATTTACCTCGAATCCTATTAAATATTATAATTCAGTCGAAGAGAGTGAGCGATGTGTTTTAGATGGAGTCCTTCAATGTTTTGTATCAATTTCTAGTCCTTGCTGTCATTTGAAAACTTAGTTCTAAAGCTTATTACTGGACGTGTTATAGTCTTGATTCCATTTTAGTTTGGCTTGAAGTGACTGAAGTATTTCGCTCTAAGTTTTACATTTAATTTTGGTGAGTTTCATTCGTTAATAATTTTCCTCTGTGAGGCGGCCAGTTGGTAGAATAGATAGCACGTTGGGTAAAATGCTTAGCGCCACTTCGTCCGTCTTGACGTTCTTAGTTCAAATTCCATCTAGGTCGACTTTGCCTTTCATCCAACCGGGGCCGATAAATTACTTACCAATTGAGCACTGGGGGCGATGTAAGCGACTTACAACCGCCATCAGAATTGTTGGACTTGTTCCAAAATATTATTTCATTATTTGTGTGTTTTGTTTAAATCAATTAATTACCAAATCTCTAGCCGAGGGCAATGTAGTATGTCTTTCTATGAACCTGGATTGGTAACAGCGAATGTTCGTTGCAGGCATATGTTCGATCATACTCTGCTCCATTGATGATCATCCATTACGGAGCAACAAGAACACCAGCAATGCAAACAAGAAATACCTGATAATGAAAGTAAATTAAAGACCCACAAAGTGACTGCTTGACCTGCTGGATCTAACAAAACCTCCCTTACAGAACAACATACTGAAATAAATATAGGGAACAATTCCTGTTATGTTATCCGGTGTAGCGATATTCCTTAGGATGGTCCAATCCGAGCCTCAAAGTCTATTGTAATTCAGTTGAGGTTGGCAACTTAGTGATTATGAAGAAACCATTGCTTTACAATACGTCTGCATTACATCGAAAAGTAGGCACTCACAAATTTGAATGTACAATACAGGTTCGATCCAGTATCTGCAACTCTTCCTGCGTGCTTAGTCAAAGCAAAGGCAGGAATGCAGTACAATTCCATTCCGTTTGTTTTTGTTCTTTATTGTTCAACAAAAGCTAGAAAAGAGAGAAAGATAAGAAAACGGAGCCATTTCCTAAATCAAAAGAATAGTTTTCAATAACTTCCCTGTTTGTATTTACATAGAACTGTTTATATTAACAGGGACAACAAACGTAGACAAAAAATAATAAAATCAATAAGAAACTAACATAACAAATAATATCAACGATAGCAACAGCAACAACAACGAAATAAAATACCATAAAATTCGCAGCAACAATAACGAAGCAATGTTTCAAAGAGAAAAGTAGTGAGAGCGATACCTTGGTTAATGATATTCAAACGCATCTATTCCTACATATGAAAAAATCTAAAACAAGCATAAAAAGCGAAACACAGGCGCAAGCGGAGTCGATACAGAAACACACACAAACACACACTCAGACAATCGGACACAGATACACATGGAAGCATTCCAATTTCCATAAACAATCACAGACTTACAGTCGCACATTCACATCCATACAGAGAAGAACAAGACGACAATTTCAGACGTAGGATGATAGCGCTTTTGTCCCTCAAATACAGATGTGAATATCATGATAAACCAATTCGCGCTACATTACACGCCATTTTATGACAAGATATCACTAACGAATGTGTATTTGATTAAAGACTTTAATATGTGTAATATGCAGCTGTAAGATAGCACATGACAGGAATTTCAAGTGTCCTTATTAATAGCTACGGTCAGTGAAATTAATACGTTGTTGGACGTTCTGAAAATGACGTCAACACGAGATCTCTGTTTTTCTGTTTCTCAGACCAAACGTACACGTACATACGTGCATACATAGATTCATACATACTTACATACATACATATATACATACATACACACATACATACATACATACATACATATATGTGCTGTGTTTGTGTGTGTACATAAACGCAAATTTATATATAGTCACATATATGTATAAATATATATACATATATGTATAGACAGATAGATAGATGAATATATATACAGACATATATATGTATACTTATATATACAGACATATATATATATATATATATATATATGAATATATATATATGTGTGTGTGGTGTGTGTGTGTGTGTGTGTGTGTGTGTGTATGAGTATGTATATAATATATATATATATATATGTAGTAATACTAAGCAATAAAGGGTTTAGCAACGAATTGCCTTACCACATATATATCTATCTATCTATCTATATATATATATATATATATATATATGAATATATATATATATGTGTGTGTGTGGTGTGTGTGTGTGTTGTGTGTGTGTGTGTGTATGAGTATGTATATATATATATATATATATATGTAGTAATACTAAGCAATAAAGGGTTTAGCAACGAATTGCCTTACCACATATATATCTATCTATCTATCTATATATATATATATATATATATATATATACATATATAGATAGATAGATAGATAGATAGATATACACACACACACACATACACACACACACACACACACACACCACACACACACACACACCTGTCAGTGCATAAACATATACACAAACATACATATGTAGGTAGACAGAAATAGATATGGATACATACAGATTATATAGAGAGATATACAGAGAGAGAAATAGAGAGTAAGTTAGTAGTGTTTACGTCTAATCCATGATCGACGTAAAATAGAATTCAACTCATGGGTAGTGCAAATGTTTAATGTATCGGTTATAGTTCAACTGAACATTTCGTGACACCATATTGAGAAGATCTGAAAGACGTAACAATAACAATTTTAATGAAGCTAGTTGTTATGTATTATTTTAGAATTCTTTCACAGTGGAACACAAAGACAGAGAAAGGAGAAAAAGAAAAAAACACACATAACGTCGAAGACGCAATATTATCAACTGCTTCCTGTCGAAGCATGAGGTCAAACTGAAAATGTTCGAACTAAAATAGTATGCAGACATTTCCTGCCAATCAACTTTGCCGTGTTAATCGTCTGCCGTCCGTTCATATACGCCGTCCGTTAAAAATGGCCGCCACTTTTATATTTTTTTTCTTTTCCTGTCAAAAAAGACAGCTTTCACGACATATTAACGACCAATTTCCTATTCTCGCACCATTTCTCCCTCTAAGATGTTAAGATAGACAGTCAATTTGATATATACACATGACATAATATTCTGGCTTTTGTGACGATGGTTGTCGAGGCAATTTAACCACAGGTCTATTGTAATTGAGATGTTCTTTTTATAAACGAATATATTCAAATCATGATGATGATGCCTTTTTATAAATGTGCTGCTATCTCTGAGAGTCAGTTGAGTTCAAAAATAGTCTGCTACAATTTTTAGAAGATTAAGCATCACACATAGCTGCTCACCTCTTACTCCTTATCTCCATTAGCTCAACCTACACATTATATGCGACTGGAAACAAAATGTCGTTCCTTGGAAATATTATGTCGTAGAAACTGAACACGTAAGGAAAGTACGACATTACAATTTCAATATAACAGTCTGAAGAAATGTCACTCTTCATAAAGTGCTTAACTATCTCAGTTTGTGTCATGCTGAATGTTTTTAAAACGAATGAAATGGGGCTATAAATCATTTCTACGTACTTGAAATTTCAAGGACTTCGTACAAAGAAAATTCCCCTGCGTGGCATAAGTCTGAGCAAGGTGTTTTAATGGAAGACGAGCAGTCACCCATGCTGACCAGCCTCTCCTCTCCAAGGGAAAGAAATAGCTTGGCACCAGTGACATCACAGCTCATTTCTACAGCTGAGTGAACTCGAGCAACGTGAAATAAAGTGTCTTGCTCAAGAATAAAACACACTACCCGGTCTTGGAACCGAACTCACGACTTCATGATTGACATATTTCGACGCGATGTCCATGACAAAATCACAGACTACAGCACACGGAATCACAAAATCACAAATTTCACAACTTGCGAAGTATATCATTCAGGACACTGCCTGATAAATGTCATCGCTTGCTCTCACTGCGAAGGCGACTATGTGCTGACATCTGTTGGCGCGTTACAGAACGTTTTTATTCCACCTATACGTGTTGTGTATGTATGTTTCTGTGTATGTAAATATACACATACATGCGACTGTGTGTCAAACAATGTCTGTTCACGGATTTGGAGATTTCAAGAACATGGTATTCGGCCGAGGGCTGTAGTGAGGATGTTTGTGGAAAATGTCATAGTGATGGCCTCAACGAGAGACCATGTGGTTGCCAAAGCAAGCCTTTTAGCTCCAGCGCGATGCTCCTGAGAATTACAGAAGTTTATTAGCAATAGATTATCTCAGACTTTTTGACATTTTCTCTCACGAGATTTACAAACTTATAGGTTATTTAGAAGTTAAAGAAGTATGTTAAACATATTAGGATCGACCACAGGCTTGCTAGTCTTGTAGTTTGTCTAGGATAATACATTATTTTATTTATTTATTTATTTTCTTTATTTATTTATTTGCATCCCGTAACGTATTATTAATTAATAGTGTTTCCGTGCCGTGAATAATAACGGTGAGTATTTGCAAAGCTTTGTCGGACAAAATACATACCCAGGATTTTCTTCAGGTTATGAGTTCAAATTCTGGAGATGCTATCTTCTCTTTACATATATTTGCCGCCCATAAAATAATCCTATCAATTTTGCCAGACCCATGCCTAAATAGATTCTCATTTTGGCATGAGATTAGCAATTTTCATGGAGTGACAATACCAAGTCGGTATCGTCAACCTACTGGCAAAAATTGGCTCGGGCTTGTTTCGGCGGTCCTGAATCATCGAAATGCAAATTTAATCTGAGCGGAATTCGAAATTTGACCTTAATGATTCGGAAAAAAATAATGGATGATATTTTTACCGACGCTCCAACAATTCTGCCAGTTCGCTGCGTTTATTGTTTCTAATGTTAGCAAACATCTACCAATTTTCTGAGGGGGATAAATTAGATAGTCACCAGTGCTCACCTCGTTTTTAGTTTATCGACATCCGATGGGATTATATACAAAGCCGATCTCAGCAGAATTTGAACGTAGAAAAGAGGAAGGTAAGAGTTAAGAATTTTTTCCTCGACGCTCTACCGATTCTGCTCGCTCCACAACATATTCTGGTGCCTGAAATAGAAAGCAACATCGTGGGGCTGTCTTGTGACAAGGACAACACTAATTATCCATCCCTGTAAGCAATAACACCCTTAAGTTAATTATGGGATATTTCGTACAACAGTTGTGCGAGAATTGTGAGGGTCATTAGAGGGAAGAATCAAGTGCCTTACATTGAGTTTATCGCCCCTTAAGATCATATTTCTTTTTGTCCTTGCATTTTCAGAATTGATAGATAAAACATCAAAATAACTGCCATGTACTAGTGTCTATTGTTCACTCACACTACATATCCCTCACACCTTCTTAAACACACACACACACACACATACACACACACAATCTCTGTCTTTGAATATCTGCTATTTCATACATTCAGAAAGGGTTGGTGAGGACTGCTGCAGAGTCCGTTTCAGAAGAAATATATTGATGAGCGAGGGATCCAGAGATCTGATGTCATGCGAAAAATACTAGGCCATGAACCGTTGAATTTGCTATGGACTATTTGGACTATAGCATCTACCGTCACATTTCTTTGTGTAAGATTGTATTTAGGATTTCAGGGAAACTTTTAGCTCTTATTTCAAATAATCAGGGACTCTGTTGAGGCATGTTTGTGTTTATTAGTGTTTATTATTAAACTGCGTATCAACATTGATCCAACAATCAGACGATCAAAAATATTTCAACAATTAATAACCTGGATTTTGTACGCATTGTCCAATATTCTTCTCTGCTTTCTAATATGGTAGAATATTAGTTTTGAGTGATATGTGTGTCGCACAAATTCAGTGGCCACGTAGGAGCCTTATTCTCTCTTCATCAGTTTTATAAGTATTACGATATGTCTTCCTCTCTTCAATAACTTCGGCATCTTTGCTTAAAGCGATATATTTTATGTATGGCCTGCTGGTTTTAAATTTCGCTTTGTTGATTGTATGCATTTCTGAACAATTGCATCATTGGTTATAGGGTCTGATAGGCGGTCTATTTGTTGTGTATAATTCGTTTCCATACGATAATATATCTACAAATAGAGCCACAAATACGATTGAATATCCATTTATTTACTCGTATTTTTTTTATATATACTTTGAATTTCACTTTTGTCTTATGCATCTGCTGTGGTGAGGAATATATAGTCTTAGGAGTAGAGATTGTCAGTGTTATTCAATACGTATATTCACATGAAATCTAGTTTAAGCGATATTATTGTTTGCGCGAGCATCTTTTTCATGGTTCTAAGGAAATGCGCAGAACAAACACTTTATAAAGGGGTTCAGGCAGAAGACCACTGATTGATCACATACTTTTATTGTTATAAAAATATATACACAAAAGTAAAAGTACGACACAGAAAATACGACATACAAAAGAGTTTACGATCGTTTGGACTGCGTTCTCATGCTTATATTTGTACTGGTACAGAGATACTCGCTAAAATTACATTAAAATGACATATATGGCTATAAAATATAGGTCTTTGTTACTACACGGAAAATAAGGGAGATTGCCTTGACATGTGTTACCTTTTCTTGACTACTCCACTCATCAAAAGACAGTGACCTCTCAAATTTCTAATTAGAAATACAACTTTTAGCATATTGCTGTTTAAGCCTGATTTCAAAAACATACCGGTAATGCCTTGGGTCCGCTCTGAGTTAAGTGTGTTTGCAGCGTGATTCTTAATGAATTACCTGTTTGTACAAAACGTGTGTAAAGTTTAGGATCGAATTTCTGTTGCCAAACGACAGTATTTAAGACTTTTCGAGTGGATATTTCAAGAGTCGTACGGTAAAATCATGACATTTCAGAAAAATAAACATCAAAGGAAGAATCATTCGAACAATCATATGCACAGATTCTCCTGAATTGTAATCAAACTATGCCTGAGTTGAGACATTATTGCATTTCGTACGCTTTTATAAGTGTGTGCCACAGAATATAAATCAAGAAAAATGAATACAGGTATGTATGTGTGTGTGTGTGTATGTGCGTGTGTATGTATGTGTATGTGTGTGTGTGAGTGTAAGTACATATATATGCCTCTATGTGAATAGGACTATATCTAGTCTCGCGGTCGTCTGCACTTTGGCAGTTCCTGTGCATATCACTTTCACCAGCACCCATCTTCGATCTGTAGGGCCTCTACCCTTCCCCTGCTGATGTTAAACAGACTACTGGAACTTTCGGAGTGGATTTCAGTTGGTATCTCCTTTCAGGTGGGATTTGAACTCAGAATGTAGAGAGCCGGAGAATATATTGTAAAGCATTCCTGCCGACGCGCCAACGATTCTGTCACTCTTCTCATTGCGGCATACATCTGCTTTTTGCTCAAGAAAACAAAGCACCATCAGGCCCCATTCTACCGATCGTTAACGCAAAACCAGACCCCCCCCCGCTGATCACTCCCCTTCACATATTTCTGTGTGTATGCAGGTGTTTTTCTTTGTTTGCTTCCCCCAGTTTCATTAGTTGTTGACAGTAAACGTCTAAATTGGCCGTTTTGGTTCCTTAGACACAGCTCAAAGCACACAATAGATTTGTAATCCCACAACATTGACAGCTTGACCTTTTTTGATGCAACTCAGTTTTTGATGCGGTTTGTGCAAGTTCATCACGCTTGGACCATCATCATTTTCCACTAATGCTATTTTGAGCAATCCATTTTGCATCACCAGTGATGACTCATTTCAGTGAAGGTCGATTTCATTGCGTTTGGGATGCATATCACAAATATTGATTCGTTCTGTTAAGTGAATCTCTTCCAATTTATGTGGTACCCAAATATCGAGTTTCTCAACGAGTCCAAGGCATTTTAAGTGGTTTCCAATGATTGAGTGTGATATATTTAACCTCTCCGCAATCCCTCGCACAGTTATATGTCAATTAGATTCAATTACGTCTTTGATTAGGTCATTATCAACTTCAGTGGTTCCACCAGAACTTTGGTCATTTTGAGTGAAAAATCTCCAGAAGAATTTTAAAAACCATTTCTGACATGTGCGTTCTGTTAAGGAATCACGACCATAAATTTCGCATATCTTTTTCTGAGCCTCAGCAGCTTTCTTTGCCCTTACAGAAGTACAAAATGAAAAATATGGTGAAAATATTTGTTTTTGTACTCCATGTTAAAATTGACAATGAAGTAACAGCTGTAAACAAAATTACGCGCAATTACTTCTAAAGTAGGCTAAAAGTATCGGCTATCAACAACAACAGGAAAAAATCATAACATTTACAAGAGTCATTCGAAAAAATCGTAACGTTATCTATTTGCGAAAAAATAAAATTACATTCTTGCCAACCCAATATATATATAATTTTTAGTATACGCATTACCGTTTCGCTAATTTATGCATAAATTTCAGTGGCAAGTATATACGTACTGGCAGACGGAAGTAGCCGGTGATGAGCTATTCGAACAGTCACCACTGACGATGTCTACGGTATAGACGAACCTAGGTCTAGTCTGGCTGCTGGAGTTACCTCTCCAGTCAGCATATATTTGCACTTTTCCTATACCAGTAACAGTACTTTAACTCTGATTTCTAGCAATGTAGGTGCTTCAAAACCCTTGGTTACATTTAGTGACTATTGAAGTTTTCCACTAGAGCACATCGCGCATGACTGCTTATACTAATTTTTGTATATATGTATATATATATATATATGTATAAATATATGCACATATATATATATATATATATATATATATATATATATATATATATATATTATATATGTATATATATTCACACACATTTGTGTGGATGTTTGTTTGTATGTATGTATGTATGTATCTATATATATGTATATACATAACCAACCGAAATCGCAAAGAAAATGTGGAACTGGACTGAGGAAAGAAAACTCCGAATGATCCGTCATTTGTTCTTCTTGTCCCTTTAACTGTATTATCTGTCTGGATGTTTTGCGTTGTCCATTTATGGTATTCCTTTACATATATATATATATATATATATATATATATATATATATATATAATATATATATATGTGCGTGTATGTGTGTATATATATATATGTGTGTGTGTGTGTGTGTGTGTGTGTGTGGTGTGTGTGTGTGTGTGTGTGTGTGTGTGTTTCTCTGTGTGTGTGTGTGTGTGGAAGCACAATGGCCCAGTGGTTAGTGCAGCAGACTCACGGTCGTAGGATCGCGGTTTCGATTCCCAGACCGGGCGTTGTGAGTGTTTATTGAGAAGAAACACCTAAAGGTCCACGATGCTCCGGCAGGGGTGGGGCGAGCCCTGCTGTACTTTTTTGCCACAACTTTCTTTCACACTTTCTTCCGTTGGCCTGCCCGCTTAGCCAGCGGGGTAGCGTCATTTGAAGGCTAAAACAATGCGAAGTGCATTGTGACCAGCGATGTGTAGCAACATGTGATAGTCTGGTCGGTCAACGTGATATATATATATGAATATATAGTATATATGTGATCACCGTGATATATATATACACCACCGTGATAGATATATATATATATATATATGTAGTATATATGTACGAATGTATGTATGTATATATTTTTTATGTATTCATGTGTTTATGTGTGTACGTCTGTGTATGTTTGTATGCATGTAATCTGCGTAATAGGGTCAGCTGAAATGTGACTAAATGTGATTCATCTTTCAGCCTGATCTCCCCTAGCAGTCCGCACTCTTCTTCCACCGGTGGTCCATGCTTCGATACCATTGGAGAAGAAGCTTTCCGCCTGTTGGTCAAAATAGTCGTAAACAGTAGATATGACGTCATCACCACAGTGATATAGGTTCCCAACCGAACTTTATGTTATCTCCGGAACAAATCATAATGAGATGGAGACAAATTAGGAAACTAGGGACGCTGATTAACCAGTTCAAAGCCAGTCACGCACAGCAGCCCAACGTCCTTTCAAACCAAGGATTTGTGAGCTAGAGCTCTGTCCTGGCGAAAAAGGCGCTTTTTTTCAGCTTTTTTTTAATGTTTGACCTTAATAGTCTTTCGTAACTGCAGCAGCAAGTTGACTTCGTAGCCTACGTCGATGGTGTAACCTTTCCGAAAATAATAAACACGCTG
>NC_043018.1:2549792-2559792 GCF_006345805.1 Octopus sinensis | reverse complement strand
GAGGAACGTGATCAGTTTTTTTCTGATGATTCGTTCCATGACCTTACTTATGTGTGACGTCAGGGAGACTGGCCTGTAGTTTTTGGCCTCTGCTCTACTCCCTCCTTTGTGGATAGGGCATATGGTGCCTTCTTTTAGCGCCCTGGGCAGTTTACCGTTAGCCAAGGAACCACTGAAGAGCTTCTTCAGTGGTCCCGCTAGGGCATGCCTGCATGTTTTTAGAGGACTGCTGGGAATCCATCTGGTCCAGCAGCTGAGTTTATTCTCATTTCTTCTATGGCAGATATTACATCCCTCTCTGTTATGTCTATGTGGTCGATGGTTGTTTTTGGTTTTGGAGTGTTGTGGCATCAAAGAAAACTTCTGGGTTTGTGATTTGCATGTGCCCCAGAGGGGATGTGAACACACTTTTATACTGTTCCTTTAGTATTTCACTTATCCCTTGGGGGTCCTCAGTTAAAGAGCCCTTTTTATCAAAGAGTGGGCCAATCTTGCATGTACCGAGGTGGTTTCTTTCGCAAATTTAAAGAAGGCTTTAGGGGTTGTTTTAATATTCTCTATGGCCCTGGCTTCTCTCTCTGCCCTCTCCTTCTCAGGAAAGTTTGAGTGCAGTTTCCGTTTCAAAAAGTTTCAGGTGGAGTCCCTCATTGTAAGTTTATATATATATATATATATATATATATATATTTATAATATATATGTGTGTGTATATCGTCCACAAGATGATAGGAGAGAGATTTCTTCTGTATCTTTGTATCTTTCCCCCTGTGTCTCCCCCTCTTGCTTTTTAGTAGATTGATACAGTTCGTGTTTAAACGTATCGCAAAGGGAGTATTCACATAGCCCTTTCTCAAGTATATAAGTAAATAAGAGTCGGGAGCCGTAGACACATATGCATCATCCCCATCATCCACCAATTCCTGCCTCTGGCCATATGTGTACATTCGGAAAGAGACCGTCTGGTCCCCCCACCGGCGTCTTTTCAGCCCATTCCTTGTTTCACATTGACTCTCCTCTCAAGACGTTCATGCTAATGGTCTAGCCGCCCCCCCCACCCTGAAATTGCAGCTTTCTGTTCCACATGTTTAGCAAAAATTCTACTTGTTCCCCCCCTTTCCACAAGTACTTAAACGTTTGTTTGATTTCCAGTTTAGCTGATAATCAATATTCTTCGATAGCATGCTCTTTCGAATGCTTTGCGTCTGCAGCTTTCACATCCGCACAATAAACCAGGAGGCCAAACTAGAGACTTCAAGAGACTGAATTTGATTCCAATGATTTGAAATCTCCTCATCCTGTTCCGAGTCATATGACCTCCACCTCCCGATGGTTCAATGACAGCGATATATTCGAACATAATCATCTGTTTCAAAAAGCAACTCTTTGTCATTGACTCTTGTGTTCCTCTGGTATTTTGTCTCTGCCTAAGTTTTAGCGTCTTTCTATTGATTTCCAGTTGGAAGTCTTTCTCGGCATTTTGTAGTCCAGTAAATTCTATAGCGTTTCTGGTGATGTTATATAATTTAAATTCCTGATTTATACAGCAAGATAATGGCATTTTTTCATAGTAATTATGGGTAAAATTTTAATTAATTTAAAACTTCTAGTCTCACCACGTTACTTAGGGACAGACTTCATTATACTATTTGTTTTTACGCATCAAATGCTCTATCAGCATCTGTGCTTTGCATAACCGTTGAGACTTTTAATGGCGATATTGATATTATATTTTAAATTGAAGCCAACGGAGCGTATGATTACATCAATGTATCGCCAGATTTAAATTCACTCACACCATATTTAAAATTCCTTCTATGTAACCGTATTAAAAAAAATATATAAAGCAAGTCCACACGTGTGACCATACGGCCAAGGTTCACTATATTCCATATTGCACTCGACTGATACGAAGTTTCATCTTATTTAAATTCTTGCTTTAATAGGGGACCATATTTAATAAGATTTCCAAGGAAAATTTGCCGTCATCAGTTTCATTTACAGAGGGGCACAGATTTGGGTGTGTCATAAGAAGCTTGTTTCCCACCCACATGGTTTCGGGTTCAGTCTCACTGCATGGCACGTTGGACAAGTGTCTTCTACTATAGCCTCGGACCGACCAAAGCCTTGTATGTGGATTTATTTGAGGGAAACTGAAGGAAGCCCGTCGTGTGTATATACGTGTGTGTGTGTTCTCTTTTTGTTGCTGATGAGGTAGGCCAATAATGTATTCTGTTTCTATCTTGACAAACCTAACTTCTCTTGAAGGTATTCTTCACCTTTTCAGGTTTCGCTCCCACCTTTTAAAGTCTCTTGTCTTCAGCTGATGAAGAACATTCTGGTTGAGATTTGGGGCTGAATCTACAACGTCTAAGACTCTTACTTTTTAATGCATTTGCAATCTTCCTAAATTTCAGTCCACTTTTTATCTATCGCATACGGCTAATTGCATATAAGTTATAAGCCTAATGCAGCTGTTTCGATACCTATAGGCATTTTCTTAAAATACTCTGGACTATACACCTAACAAATTAAAAAAAAGAAGTCCGGAAACAATAGAACTACATAACAGAAGTACTCTTCCAGCTACAAAAACGAATAGACATTATAAAGAAAACACGATTTTAGATGCGTTAACCCTTGCTTATAAACGAAGCTCTTTTAATGTAACAAAACAAGGAGATATTTAATAGTGTTCCTTCTATTTAATAACCAGCCGGCCTTGTGAAACGCACGTAACTTCAATTTTATAATCATTATATCTAATAAATCATCATATTATTGGTAAAAGCGAGAAGCATAACTATGATTTGCGAATTTATTTTTAATACCATCCGACAGATTCACGCGTGAATACGCTAATTGCTGATGAGTTTTGTCAGAAGAGAACAACCTCTTCTTCAGAAGAGACTGAGTTCATAAAATACTCGATTCTCTAACAACACTGGCGCACCCGGTGTTTCAACAGAATTGGGTTTCACCAGACGAAGGTACACTGCAATGATCAATCTAACAAGAGCAATGTTCTTGTTTATAACTTCAGAAAAAAGGTTGCTTTCAAATTTTGGCACAAGGCCAGCGGTTTCGTGGAGTATAAAAGGTGAAGTCGACCTCGGTGTAATTTAATCTCAAAGCATTAAGACAGATGGAATACCTATTTCTTTATTACCCACAAGGGGCTAAACATAGAGGGGACAAACATGGACAGACATAGGTTTTAAGGCGTTTACTTCGACCCCAGTGCATAACTGGTGCTTAATTTATCGACCCCGAAAGGATTTAAGGCAAAGTCGACCTCGGCGGAATTTGAACTCAGAACGTAACGACAGCCGAAATACCTATTTCTTTATTACCCACAAGGGGCTAAACACAGAGGGGACAAACAAGGACAGACATAGGTATTAAGTCGATTACATCGACCCCAGTGCGTAACTGGTACTTAATTTATCGACCCCGAAAGGATGAAAGGCAAAGTCGACCTCGGCGGAATTTGAACTCAGAACGTAGCGGCAGCCGAAATACCGCTAAGCATTTTGCCCGGCGTGCGAACTATTCTGCCAACTCACCACCAGCAAACATATTGCCTGCGGTTGCTTACTGATTATCACAGACACGATGAACAGCGGGAATCCAAACACTGACTACAATGTATTCGTGCGAATCTGTTGGGCGTTCGCCTTTACGTTCGGGGTTCAAATCCCGCCGTAGTCAACTTTGCATTTTATCTTTTCCTATATGTGCAAATCATCCACTTAGGAAACAGACTTAACAGTTGCAGTTGTTTGAGGCAGATTTTCACTATGAATAAGCAAACAGATCAGTGAAATCCTTCCAATGGTGACCGTTCAATTAAATTACATCATAAATATTATACATCTCAGATTATACCATCAAACCGTATTTCTACATTCTTTAATAACGTAAGGATTGTTTGGAGAAAATTCAGCTGCCATCTTTAGCCTTTGTCAAAGCCTCTTCGCTAATTTTATTTACAGTCTAAATACATAAGAAGACTAACGCAAATGCACAACCTTCAATTAGTCTAAAAATAAATATTAGGATTTTAAAATCTAGATAAACACAAGACGTATATTGAATCAATACCATTCCTTACTTTGATAATGTCATCCAGAATCCTGAAAGCATATTAAAAAGTGTATTTCCTGCACATGTCTTTTCAATATCGGTTTCTATATATTTTACTCAGTAATGATGCGGTAATGGACGGGGAAGGATTTTGATTAGTATTACTTACGGGTGGCATTCAGAATGTAACCATATAATATATAAATCACAAATGTCTTATACCTTGTGTGTGCGCGTGTATATCTATATATACAGGCATATATATAGATATATAGATATATACATATATGTGTGAGTGCGCGTCTGCATATATATATATATATATATATATATATATATATATATATACGTGTGTGTGTGTGTGTGTGGTGTGTGTGTGTGTGTGTGTGTGTGCGTACACATATAATAAAAAACAGCGGTGCATCAGCATGGCCGCAGCTCTGAGCTGAAACTAGAGAAAAAAAAATAATATAAATAATATATAAATATATGCATATATACATACATATAAGTAAATGCCTACTTATATATGTATATATACATGCATATATGGGTACAGGACATAAAAAATAAACGTTGAACACGATGAGAAACGAAAACATAAAAACAAATACATAGAAACGAACTTTTTTTCAAACAACGAAAAACAGAGAAACGAGACATACAACATAAAGAATATTCCCCTTCTTCAGTTGTCCCTGATTAATCTACTCAGCGTGGAGGGTAAGGACAAGACGCGACATATGTTTATGTGTGCATGTGTTTATGTATACCTATATATATATATATATATACCGGAGTAAACACATAAATGTGAAACAAGGTGGAAAAAAGAGTACTCAAATACCAGAGGTAGAGTAATATGCTTTATTTAAAGCAGCAGAAAATTCAACAAAACCTGTTACACTGAGGAACGGCAACGGGAAACTCAGAGTAACAGGTTTTGTTGATTTTTCTGCTGCTTTAAATAAAGTGTATATATATAGGTGAGAAAGTTGGTGTGTGAAAGCACGTGGTTGAATATATAGAAAATAGTAAAAAGTGAAAAAACTACGGAAGGCTTGTTTTAAAAGTTTAAAAAATATATATTTGAGTCATTATGTCAGAAGAATGTTATAAAATTTTTTCATAGGTGTGACATAGTTTTTTAAGGAATTACCGGTTTCGTGTTAACTTTTCAAATTTCTCAAAACATCGTGTTATGACTTCGTTATGAAGTCATAACGAAGTCATAACACGATGTTTTGAGAAATTTGAAAAGTTAACACGAAACCGGTAATTCCTTAAAAAACTATGTCACACCTATGAAAAAAATTTATAACATTCTTCTGACATAATGACTCAAATATATATTTTTTAAACTTTTAAAACAAGCCTTCCGTAGTTTTTTCACTTTTTACTATTTTCTGTATATATATATATATATATATATATATATATATATATATATATATATATATACATATAGGTATACATAAACACATGCACACATAACATACACACACGAGTATATATATATATACACACACATATATATATATATATAGAGAGAGAGAGAGAGGTGGGGTGGCCCAAATGTAGGCTTACAGTTGTCACGTAGGCACTTTAAACATTTTATTGCATTTAAATTTCTATCTTACAAACTGAAAAGGGACCTTTAAAATAATTAACTAAATTAGCATAGAATAATAGTTTCATATATTTTTATAATTAAGATCTAAACTGTAAATATATGAATGCGAAAGAGATAGTTGAATAACTGAAAACTTACTTTTGGGCCACCCCGTATATATATATATTATATATATATATATATATATATATAATCTTTTGACACTATTATGGCAGAGTATCGTTCTCTCACAAGATTTGCCTTCCCCAGGGTTTCGGCAAAATCAAGGCAAACCTCCTCTGCCTCTGAGAAGTCTGTTAAACCCATAGAAGAGATTCTGAGAGATACTAATGTTCCGGTTCGGAGCGGACCTGAGCGTAATGATAAATAGTCTGCAACCACACGCTTCGCACAACTCTAGAACTCGTGAATTGATGCATCAATACAGGATGAATTTTAATGTCAAACATATATAAATAAGTACATACATACATATATACATTTATACATACATACCTTCAAACATACATACCTATATAATAATAATGTTCGTCCTTCGGTTCGAAGATGACCAACTGACATCATCTGATGGAACTGCCGCCATGAGACCTGAGGTGGCTGGTGAGGCCAATCCGGGCAAGGAAGCCCCTCCCACAGGTGGGGCAGAAGTGGGTAGGGGCCGTGCTACCTTCAAACATACATACCTATATACATATATACATACATACATATATACATATATACATACATACATACATATATACATATGTACATACATACATATATACATACATATATACATATGTACATACATACATATATACATACATACATACATATATACATATATACATACATACATATATACATATATACATATATACATACATACATATATACATATGTACATACATACATATATACATACATACATACATATATACATATGTACATACATACATATATACATATATACATACAATGACCTTGCTTGCTGATCCAACTTTGCACTAGCGCCTGTGTTCCAGGAGACGCTCACATGTTACTTAACGTAGTTCCCTCACTCACTCTTCCAGCTCTATAAATCACAACATGGCGGTAGAACGTTTTTGATCACAGATTTGTTCGATCTTTGTTAAAATTTATTAAACTACAGCTGCAACTCCAAAAACAACAATAACTTCAATAGCAGCAACTACGATAACAGTATCAATTACACAAAAGAGCGGCAAGCTGGCAGAAACGTTAGCACACCGGGCGAAATGCTTAGGGGTATTTCGTCTGCTTTTACGTTCTGAGTTCAAATTCCGCCGAGGTCGACTTTGCCTTTCATCCTTTCGGGGTCGATAAATTAAGTACCAGTTACGCACTGGGGTCGATATAATCGACTTAATCTGTTTGTCTGTCCTTGTTTGTTCCCTCTATGTTTAACCCCTTGTGGGCAGTAAAGAAATAGGTATTTCGTCTGCCTTTAGTTTCTGAATTCAAATTCCGCAAATGTCGACTTTGCCTTTCATCCTTTCGGGGTCGATCAAATAAATACCAGTTACGCACTGGGATCGATAAAATCGACTTAATCCCTTTTTCCTTGTTTGTTCCCTCTTTGTTTAGCCCCCTGTGGGCTATAAAGAGATAAATATCAATTACACAAGGCAAGTCTTAATACAAACAAATTATAGCAGTTTTCATGAAATAAATTCTCTTCTGTAACAGAACACACTAAAATATAATTGTTGCGTTTCTTCCAGTGGAAATTTACTTCTGGCATTCGGAATGAATTTGCAGAACGAGTTCTATTTGAATTCATTCGAATGGTAAAACTTCAAGTGTGGGATACATAGAGAATACCAAACGAGTTCCCTATGGATACCGTATTTATTACAACGAGTGGCTTGTAATCGTATCTAACGAGCGAAAGCGACTTAGATACGTTTGCAAGCCACGAGTTGTAATAAATACGGTATCCATAGGGAATGAGTTTGGTATTTTATTTATTACATACGAATAAACGACCATATTTTATTTACACAATAACTAAATTCTTCACGTTTAGCTGTAACTTATGAATGACAAAAGTAGTGCCGTCACCGTGACCTCAGGTCGTCATCATGGATTGACCAATCAGAGGCAGCGCTGTAACCGTGATCTCGGGTCATCACCATAGATTGACCAATCAGAAGCAGCGCTCGCAGTATCTGACATATGTTAGATACCAAAAATATCTCAAAGTGTTCTCACTCACATGTGTGTTATAACTAACAAATAAGACATTACAATGAAAGTGTGGTGGAGCAATAAGCATTCGTTTTGGAATAAGTTTCCAGACCGATGTAGCTGCTGCACTGGAAAACTTAAATATTAAATTCTGTCAACAAATAAAGCCTCAAATTACAGGGGAGGTTTACTAGAAAAAACAACCTATTCTCTATTAAATCCTGCGTAAAATGTAATGATCACATTGTTCTCTGAAGTTCTAGATAAATATACATGACTGTATGGACAACTGTAGTTAATCATTGTGTTGTCTCAATCGGGTCCAGTGTAAGTAATGAAAATCGGCGATACAAAATGTATGCAGCGCTGATAAATTGTATTTCTTTTCTTTTATGTTATGCATTAACGTAACTAAATATTCATACACTCACCGGAATCAAACAGGAAAATACAGAATGAATTCAAATTATTTACCGTAGATAAATTCATGCACTTGTCTTTGGCAATAAAACATACTATTAAATTCGTAAGTACAGACAGATCTCACATTTACACACACACACACACACACATATATATATATAGAGAGAGAGAGATAGAGGGACAAAACACACAGTACACACATACACATACATACAAACATATATATCAGCCGAAATTACTACGATGATCCGGTTCTTGACTGAAGACTGAGGGGTTCGAATGTCCTGTCCATGTTATTGTATCGTCTTCTAAGAGTTATACGTTCTTGTCCATGTTGTATTTTTCTACATACCTTAATATATATATGTATATATATATATATATATATATATATATATGCATATATATATATATATACACATATGCATATTTATTTATATTTATCTATGTGTGTACGTATGTATATATGGATATACGGAGAGTGTAAATACCGCTGACATGTTATATTCTTCTTATATTTTAGTTCCAGGGTCCATGGGATGTGCTATTTCTTTCAAAGCCAACAAATGGTTTATATTACTTTCTTAAGATGCAGCATTCATAAACTCGGGTGGCACTTAGGAACTCGTTTTCTGCAGGGCTTTTCCTTGCGTACTTTCATATTCCTTACGAGTGCAGGTAGACTGGATATTGTCCCAACTAGATAACAGTTCATACTAGCGCATATATATTATTTGTGTTCGAATTAGGAATTTTCATGCTAGCTGCATAGATGAATCAAGCTGATGGACTTCCATACAGATTCCATTTACGAAGTATTTGTCAGTATTTATAATTCGAATAGAAGTTAAACTAAACATTTACAACACTATCGAGAACGAGATCCTCGTGCAATGATATAGAGTTATAAGTAATCATTTAGTTGATGCACGCGGACGCGCACACACGTGCACGCACACGACAATTATGCTGACATATGCAACAGAATATGATGAACATATATGCATATATATATATATATATATATATATATATATATATATATATATATATATATATATGATGGCCGTTCACTCGTGATCGAGGAAGACCATTGCTGACCTTCAGGAACATTGAGCACTCAAGGACTATCTTATATTTTGCATTTGTGGCTCCGTTGGTGGCTAATGAGCCTTGCTCTTGACAAGCACATACGACTGCAAATATTGCAAACCAAGCTTTCTCCTTTCACTGCTTTCGAGCAGCTCGCTTAAGTTCTTCATGCAGAACACGTGCTCTCTCAAAAATGTCGACCCCTTCCTTAACCAGCTTCCTCCATCTATGAGGATGACAGACATTGCTCTCCCAGTCAGTCTCCTGCATATCACAGGCCTTTAATGAAGATTTGACATAGTCCTTAACCATATATATATATATATATATATATATATATATATATATATTTCCTATGTATTCCCTTCTCGGGATCTTTCCTTCTCCTTGTTTCCGACGAAGAGCTCCGCTCGAAACGTTAAACCCTCCTTCCCTTCTTTCCTGAGCGTCAAATAATACTTTAATTGTTCCACGTCCTCGCGTTGCAGTGTTTTTTTCTGTTTTTTTTCTGTGTTTTCTTGTTTGGATTAACTATATATATATAATATATATATATCAAGGTAAAAAATAAAAAAT
>NC_043018.1:2542292-2547292 GCF_006345805.1 Octopus sinensis | reverse complement strand
ACCTACATGAGTACACACACGCACGCATATATATGAATATAAATGCATGTTTATCGTATATAATTAACTGATGCGTGCATGGATATATGATTACATAAGTATATATGTATATACATATATAGTTATACACATAGATACACACACTCTGTGATAACCTCTCTTGTGGTGTTTTGATCATATATCAAATCAGTGCATTTAATCCGAGTTACATTCAGCATACATCTTAACCTAGTCTCTCATCAATCAACATGAAACCCGTATAAATCGCTACATCAATTGAATATTATATTTCTAAATGAAATACGGGGTGGTCGCTACAGAAACTCTTTTGATCATTAGACCGATCAATTATGTCTGACCTGGGGCTAAACAGCAGTAACTGCTATATTCACACTCAGCTGCATGCAGAATTGCATTAAATGTAAAATCAATTCTGCGGGATATATGACAAATATAATTGTCTAATCGTCGGCCGTAAAAGACTCCTCTTCCGGGTGGTTTGTTAAATGGTGGGAAACACTATAGTGATTTTTCTTTCCAATGATACCATATAGTCTTCTTAATGTAGTTTAGATGTTTGTTGTTGTTTGTTCCTTATCGGGCCATGTCTGGTTCAAAAGGGCCGTTTTCCCGATTTTATCGGTGTATAGGTTCCCCATCTGGACAGGATGCCGGTCCGTCGCAGGTGAGCTGTAAGATGCAGGAGGAAAGAGTGAGAGAAAGTTCTGGCGAAAGAGTCAGCCGAAGCTCGCCATCACCTTCTGCCGGAACCGCGTGGAGCTTAGGTGTTTTGCTCATAAACACACACCCGTCGCCCGGTCTGAGATTCGAACCAACGATCCCTCGACCGCAATTCTGATGCTCTAACCACTAGGCTGTGTACCTCCACAATGCATATAGATATGGTTAATTATGTGTAGGCCTTTGTTTCGTTCTTCATCTCTGAACGAAATTTGAGAGAAGCCGTCATACTACAGGCGTGTGTGAGGGGTCGCAACATTGATTCTCTCTCTGATATACCATTAGCAAGAGATGATTTATCGCAGCGAACTCGAAAAAATAGGGGGAGAGAAGAAGAAGGGGAAGGGGGAAGGAAGAAGAATCCGGGGACCCTAAAGAACGACAGCAACGAGAACGAAATGAAAGAAGGGGGAGGATGTAGAGCAGGAAAAGTACGTAACGGAAATGAAGAATCGGAAGAAAACCATAAAGGAGGAGGAGAAGGAAGTTGAGAAAGAAGAAAAACGACAATAACAACTACAAGGAGGAGGAGGAGGGGAGGAGGAGCAGGAGCAGGATGTGGAGGATGAGATCTCCAGTAGAGTCATGTCACTTAATTTATCGACTCCGGAATGGTAAATTTGCCAGAGGAATGAATGAAGCTGATAGTATAGGGAACCAGAACGTATAACAAAAGATGTTATGTCTTGTCCCGTCTCTTCTCACTTTCTGTGCAACATTTTTGGGATAGGCATGTTTGGAGTGCCGTTAATATCACAAATAGTTGTATTGTAGTTTCGTACCTATTATTTCATTTCATTAAAATAATAATGCAGTGCCACACGAGGGAGACTTGGCTACGGTTTTCGTAGCTCATATATATATATATATATATATATATATAAAATAAATAAATATAAGAGAGTGGTCACTATATGGCTCACTCTAGCACCAGTTAATCCAAAAGGTTTCAACCACAAAAATACATGTTTCCCATGAAAGTCAGTACGATTGTTAGCTCACACGGACAGGGCAAATAAAAAAAAACAAAAATACAGATTATCTGTATTTTTGTTATTTTTTATTTGCCCTGTCCGTGTGAGCTAACAATCGTACTGACTTTCATGGGAAACATGTATTTTTGTGGTTGAAACCTTTTGGATTAACTGGTGCTAGAGTGAGCCATATAGTGACCACTCTCTTATATTTATTTTGTAAAAATATTATAATATATTATAAAATATTATAATAATCCAGGTTTCCGGAGCACTAGCCACTTGGTGTAGAATAGATATACTATTAAATTAGTATCTAATTCTCTCACCCTTATTAATTAATTATATATATATATATATATTTCATTACATTTGGTCCCTGCGCCATTCTTCTTCAATCTCAACTTTGCATAACAATCTACCGAACCACTTCATGTTTCGGTTCAATTTTAGGGTCTTGAGCACCATTTAACCCGTAAATATGTTATCTTCTCTCAACTAGTTCTCTTAGTCGTTAGACAGTGGCACCACCTTGAGGAATTTTAGTCGAACTATTCGACCTTGTGCTTATTTGCTCTTTAAGAGAGATATTTATTTTATCACTTCCTTTTGCCCAACTGCTAGGCTATGAGAACATAAAATCACCAAAACCAGTTGTCAAGCAGCAGTGGGACACAAACACAGACACAAACACACGCACAAACACACAAACACATACAGACACACCCGCACACCCGCACGCATCACATATATTGAGAGAGAGAGAGAGATAAGTACACACACGACGCATATTTTTCACTTCCACCTAAGAAGTTTGCCCGGGGCTATAGACTCATGGCCAAGGTGACACGCAGTGAGACTGAACCCGGGACTATGTGACTGGGAAGCAAACTTCTTACCACGCAGCAACGCCTGCGCATGTGATGTTACATAGTCCTTACAGTAAAATGAAAGATGATAAATAAATTAAGTCTGGTTTAGATTCATTCTACTAAAAAGAATTCTCCAAAGCGGTGCCCCAGCATGGTCGGAATCTCAGGAGCGAAACAACCAAAGCATAGAATATAAAACACAGAATCGAGGAAGTTCTTAAAATGTTTTGTTTTTCTTTTATTCTGCAACGTACGTGGGAAGTTTAAAATATTCACAGTGTTTGAGGTAGAGGGAAATTTTCTTTAAATTACTTGAAATACGATCAATTGTGAGTCAAGTGTTTTCACTGAACATATATATATATACATACACACATGCACACATATATATAGATATATGTATACATCTGTCTTCCCTTCTCTGGATCTTTCCTTCTCCTACGTTTCCCACGAAGAGCTCCGCTCGAAACGTTAATCCCTCCTTCTTTCCTTCTTTCCCGAGCGTCCAATAATACTATATTTGTTCCACGTGCTCGCGTTGTTGTTTTTTTTTGTGCTTTCTTGTTTGATTACTATATATATATATATATATATATATATTATATATATATATATATATATATATATGTATGTATGTATGTATGTATGTATATATATATACATGTATATATATATGTGTATATATATATATATATATATAAACAAGTCAAATTGCGATAAAAAAATTAATTAATTATTATCGCTGGTATTTCTAGCACAAGCCATATATTTTTCATATATCAGTACATTAAGGCGAAATATGTGCTAGAAACACAGAAGCTAGATAAATTTAGTGAAATGAAGATAAAAACATTTACTAACTCGGTTCCTCTTAGACTGCAGTTTCGTTCTTTTCAGCAATAAAGAATTTATTTGCTCAGGGAGAATTCATCGGTAAGAGCCCTGTTGTTCTGAGATCCTAACTCACTAGAAGCATGTGCTTCTAATGATTTGCTCTTCTCTCTAACTATCATCATATCACTGCGCAGACTCAGAACGTCCCGACAAAACTAGGGATTTCTGGTATATTGTCTAACGCTCAAAATTTATCGAGAAGATGTAAACAAGTCAAATTGCGATAAAATAAAATTAATTATTATTATCGCTGGTATTTCTAGCACAAGCCATATATTTTTCATATATCAGTACATTAAGGCGAAATATGTGCTAGAAACACAGAAGCTAGATAAATTTAGTGAAATGAAGATAAAAACATTTACTAACTCGGTTCCTCTTAGACTGCAGTTTCGTTCTTTTCAGCAATAAAGATAATTTATTTGCTCAGGGAGAATTCATCGGTAAGAGCCCTGTTGTTCTGAGATCCTAACTCACTAGAAGCATGTGCTTCTAATGATTTGCTCTCTCTAACTAATCAGATCACTGCGCAGACTCAGAACGTCCCATATATATATATATATATATATACATATATATATAAATATGTGTGTGTGTGTTTGTGTATGTATATATATATATATAAATGTATATACATGCATGTATATATTTGTATATATATATATATATATATAATATATATATATATATTATATTATATACATGCACACATATATATATATATATGCACATACACGCACATATATTCATCCGTATGTTTATGTATATACAAGTTGGCGTGTACTTGTATGTATGTATATATGTATCCAAGAGATGTATCCATTTAAGTTTGTATCGACTTCCGACCTATTGGCAGTGTGCATTCATTTACTTAGGCAACGGAACTACATTCTTCTCCAGTAGGCATGGCATGTGATTTCTAGCATCTCTGTGACAATATTTTCTCTATCTGATGAGGAGAGTTTTCCATCTAGACGGGTAAACTAAAGATCCATAAGTTTGTTGGGTGATCAAATAACTCAAACCGTTCCTATTTCCCCCTTTCCATTCCGTAGTTACTTAATTGAGACAAGCTAAAATTTATTCAAATTTCATAAACGATAATCGCAGGAGTGGCTGTGTGGTAAGTAGCTTGCTAACCAACCACATGGTTCCGGGTTCAGTCCCAATGCGTGACATCTTGGGCAAGTGTCTTCTGCTATAGCCCCGGACCGACCAATGCCTTGTGAGTGGATTTGGTAGACGGAAACTGAAAGAAGCCCGTCGTATATATCTATATATATATATATATATATATGTATGTGTGTGTGTGTTTGTGTGTCTGTGTTTGTGCCCCTAGCATTGCTTGACAACCGATGCTGGTGTGTTTACGTCCCCGTCACTTTGCAGTTCAGCAAAACAGACCGATAGAATAAGTACTGGGCTTACAAAGAATAAGTCCCGGGGTTGATTTGCTCGACTAAAGGCGGTGTTCCAGCATGGCCGCAGTCAAATGACTGAAACAAGTAAAAGAATAAAA
>NC_043018.1:2517292-2537292 GCF_006345805.1 Octopus sinensis | reverse complement strand
TCAGAGAGATTCAGCTGTCCCCTTTGATTTACAGCTACAACTCATTTTGGCCAGGTGAATGGATTGGAGCAAAATAAACCTTCAAGTGGTTGAAAGAAAACGAAAAAAATGTTATATAGCGGCAGGAAAATATTTTTGGTAGTGAGGGTCACTATGCGTGTTAATCCGGTCCTAACAGATATGTCCCCTTTGATTAACAGTCTTACAGATCTGGAGGCCAAGCCTCTCATATAAACGCCGATGTGCAGGCTATTGTTATCAAACTGAGTCGGGGGCGAATGCGCGATGGAAAAGCAATCATTTCGTCTTAGCTCGCACTGCTTATACTAAACACATAACATGTTTCCCTTGCGATATGGAACATTTCCTTTTCTTTCCCGTCTTTTTTAAAAAATGGCACTCTGTTGGTTACGGCCACGTGGTTCCTGTTTATCTGATCAACGAACCGTGTGCAAGTTAAATTCACGCGCAAGTTGCAATTAGACTGAAATACGATTGATCTTTTCTAGCTTCTTGACTTTTAACAATGAAGAAGAGGGAAATACATTTAGTAACGAATAGAGGGCAAGTCTTTCACGTGTTTACGTTTTTATTCTAGGAGTTCTAGAACGATCTACTGTTAGTTCTCTCTTCTTTTCCCCACCCCAGTACTTATTCGCCTTCTTTTATAGTTCTTCATGTCTTTTAGTTAGGGTGGGGATGGGGGAGGACCGTGTTTTTTCTAGGTACGTTTAACGTTTTCTCTACAAACTAAAAAATAAAACGCCGCTCCCTTCAAAAACTAATGCAAATTTCGAACGGGGTATAGCTATGAAAAGAGTAAAGTAAAACGGGTAATGCAACATCTACAAAAGGGTGAGGGAAAAAAGTTGCCAACAGGTGGCTCCACGAAATTCAACTCTATATTTTGATAGTCAGAACCTTGTCATATATATATATATATATATATAAAATTTTTATGTGTGTGCGTGTTTGTGTCTGTGTTTGTGTTCCCGTAACTTAGCTGCTGATAGAATAAGCACCAGGCTTGCAGGGAATAACTCAATCGGTCAATTTCTTCAACTAAAGGGCGGTGTTCCAGCATGGCCACGTCAAACAAGTAAGAGAATACCAAAAGAACGTTCCGTACCACTAAACCAAGAAGGTTCTTTGAATATGTACGATGTATTTTAAGGCTAAGTAGTAACTGTGTTTACATTTGTATAACTGATTTTGGATTTTGAATTTTGGTTGGATTATTTAGTTATCGGTTTTACCACTTCTTTCTATATTCTGTAACTGTCGCAATATAGAAACATTTCTCATGGCACCAGCACACAAACCACAGATGCTTACATTTTTTTAAATATATTTTCCGTGAATTCTTCACGGGTCCAGCTAGTTATTTTTACTATGATAATGAATCACACTTGAGGTTTGGCAATGGAATATATAATGTAGAGTTTATTCAATGTTCTTTCCCTTTCCAAATATAAACTCCTTAGTAATCACTTGTAATGAGAAACTACTTTAATATAGGCAGAAATCCGCTATTTTGGTTTGGGTTGATCACGTCATTACGAGTAAATGTTTTTTTTTTTAATGTAGTGTCATTTTATTGTGGAAGGTGGTAGGAAGACAAATGTATCTTAACAACGAGATGGTTAGGAAAGATATATGAAGGCATATATTAAATAATCTATGCGGTTATACTCCACCATCTGTGTAGTAGGAGTTTAAATTAACGCGTGTATTCGAATGCATACATTGAAGTATGAAATCTAGGTGAGGTGAAACAAAATCTAATATTCGGCTTTTTTTCAATTTAATCACACGTAGATTTAAACTCCGTTGCTATGATATATATTGATATATATATGTGATATGTTATAGATTTCTTATATACAGTCGGCACAAATTACTGATAATTGTCATGGTATTCGTGATGACAAGTAAAAACTTTTTTTAAACCTTTTCTGTTGCTGTCACAGTTTTCAGTTTTTGTGTTTTAACTTTCTTCAAATTATTTTATAAATTTGTTTCCTGATGTAGTTTGAAATTGAGTTTTGGTATAAATTAGCAAATGAAAAGTTAATAGCTTTTAAAATATATAAAATTTGGGTAATTTTGGCCAATCGAAATTCACAGAAACATTGGTTCCTGTTTCCATATTAACAAGCCAAGGTGTTATCTGTTTCAAAGTACTACACCTGTATTTTTTTAAAGCCTATCTTCTTTGACGAGGACCTATATTCTAAACTTTCGTTTTTGAATTTTCGCTACAAAAAAGGGAAAGGAATCAATTGTTAATATGAATTGAACTATTTCTGCAGTTTGCAGTTTTTTTTGTTCTTTTTTTTTTGTCTTCAAAAACATATTTCACTGAGGCTTTTTTTCTTTTTCGAATCGCGTTTTTGGACATTGTATCTGACAGAGAAACTTTTCAGTCTTGTTTTGCTGTCCCAGTTTTCGAAAACGTAAAATTAAGTCAAATGTTTCAAATGTGTTATATTGATGCAATTTTTCGCACTGAATCTGATTATGTTATTCATTTTAGAGAAATCTTTACTAAAAATATATTTCTAATTGATTAACCCTAGGTTATCCGCTATTAGGATTGACCCTCAACCCCAACCTTCACCTCTAACACTAAACATTAATATTAACCCTATACCTCAACTCTAAACCCTGATACTAACCCTGAAGCCCAACGCTAAACCATGACACTAACCCTAGTGTACCTCAGCTTTTGGGTTCCCGCGATTAAAAATGTGCCAATTGTTTACATGAACTTTACTACAGTAGTATAAGGTACTGTTACCTTTTTTCTAGAATTTAACGAGCAGTTTTTTAATAATTTTTCGCAAAAGTTTTTTCGAGGAATTTTCCTTTCTATATTGCCAGTTCCCGTGTTTTATATGACCTTATTCATTTAATCTTATTTAAACTTCAAACCTTTACATCTTATGGGAAAGAAGAATTTCTCTCTCCCACCAGGTCGAATCTACCACCATTGGCTGATTCTGAATGATCTCTGAATTTTACTGACAACAATGTATGTCATCTCTTACCTTGGCGTGCGATTTTCCCCAATTTGATTCCACTTCATATTCTTTCGGTTTGTGCTGGGTTAAAATAAATTTTGTATTCGTTTAATCCAAATGATGTGGTTAAATTAAGAGTCCAGCTTAATTACTACTATTCTGTATGAAATTTATGAAAGATAACTCAGTCCTCCATTTCCCAAATCTATCTTCAATGTGCAGGAAACTTCCGTCTCTAGTTAAAGCAAATTATGAGTATTGTTTCTCTTTTCATTCCTGTTTTATTTGATTTATGCATCATCGATCCATATCGGAAGCAGTAACAATGTTAAACAGACAGGAACGTAAGTAGCTGCTTGTTGCTGAACTAGTTTATGGATGAGGAGTTATTTAAGAGCAGGATAACTAGCTATTATGCATAAAACAATCAACTAAATAATTAAACTGAATGCAAGCTTTAGATAATCAAAATTCTTTATAATATATTATCAATAGAGATGTTCTTAAAGCAATGCACTGCTTAATTCATTGAGATATTGACCAAAGATTGTTGAAGATATAGCATGAATATTAACTAATAATTATTGCAGAAATTGTTGACGGAACCTTTCTCGACATTGTATCAGCAAGATTATGAAATTTCACAGAGTTTGGTATAAAGAGTTGAACATTTTCGATAAACTTTAGGCCTAAATATAAGCTTCTTCTTATTTCATTGATTATATTCTACTTTATTTGCTCATGTTGTGGTACCACCATCAACATTAAGATAGGGACTTTACAAAGGGAAACCGCACGGTCACTTGATCTACTTGAAATAGAAGCTATGACACATCAACTCACTGTTTATTCTATGACAAAATGCAAAAAATATATTGCATAATATAGTATGTAAATCTGAAAGTGAAACAGATTTGTAAAAGCTGGAACGCCTTTCATTATAGACTTGCTCTGTCAGAAAATGCATCCAGAGAAACAATCGCAAAATATTGAGGTTGTGACAACCGGGATTCGAATCCGAAATGAATGTTTAACAGAAGCCTTCCTCATCCTTAGAGTACCCTCATTAGACTACCATCATTAGAGTACCACTCGTTGAAGATCTTAAATTATATAGCTTTCAGGCATAACTTTGAGATGCAGAATTTGCGATTTTATTGAAGTATGTTCGCCAATGTGTATATAAATGCATCTACATGTGGGTGCATGTATATATCTGTTTATATGTAATGTGTGTACGAGTGTGTGTGTATGTGTGTGTGTGTGGCGTATGTGTGTGTCTGTGCGTATATGTGCATTGTGCTTGTGTATTTTGTTTAGTTAACGATTTAGAAACTTCGATATAATTCGCCTTATCAGTGGAACACAACGTTGGTTGATCAATAAACAATGTCACGTAAATGTTCACATGGAAAATTCTTGGAAATTGGAATGAAATTGGAATTAATTTTACCAAATGCTTTGAATGCAGTTAACTATATCGAATAGCTTAGATACGTATTGAGTTTCGTCTGCTTCTAATTATTGCATGATAGCAATATCAGTATGTAATATAAAAAAAGACTCCGCCGGTTACGACGACGAGGGTCCCAGCTGATACGATCAACGGAACAGCTTGCTCGTGAAATTAACGTGCAAATGGCTGAGCATTCCACAGACACGTGTACCCTTAACGTAGTTCTCGGGGATAATCAGCGTGACACAGAGAGTGACAAGGCTGACCCTTTGAAATACAAGTACAACTCATTTTTGCCAGCTGAGTGGACTGGAGCAACGTGAAATAAAGTGTCTTGCTCAAGGACACAACGCGTCGCCGGGAATCGAACTCACAACCTTACGATCATGAGCCGAATGCCCTAACCACTAAGCCACGCGCCCTCACGTGTATGTAATATACGTTAAACATATTTCCCGTTAATATTTAGTTGAGGGATTATTATCCCTTTCACGGCCAATGACAGAGAAAAGTCACGAAGATACACGAAGCACAAAACGCAACAACAAGTACCAACAACATAATCACCATCGCCATTAAAATTTTTAAAGGTTCTCAATAACACTTCTGCTCGCCCATCCCGCCATAAGAAAAAAATTACTTGGTGTTATCAATTGCATTCTGTACACGATTGTACAATTTATTTTCATTTGCAATGAGACAAAAAATTATTGATTAGAACTATATTTTTATATGGTAATGTAGGTTTGGGGAAAATCTGGAGGACTTGTATATAACAAAAAAAAAACAAACAACGGTGCATGCGTGATTGAAAATACATATGAAGTAAGAAATTATGCTTCATGTGAATACGAAACACAACATAGATTAGCTGATGCAAGCAGGTATATATATATATATATAAATGTAAAAGTAAAAAAATATACAAACTGGGACAAGAACGTGAAACATTTAGAAGACGACACAAAAAAAACACGGACGGGACATTCGAAGCCCTCATCATCAGTCAAGAACCGGATCATCTTCGCAATTTCGGCTGATTAATCTTTTATTTTGTGTCGTCTTCTAAATGTTTCACGTTCTTGTCCCAGTTTGTATATTTTTTTTACTTTTACATATATACATGGCGGCTACGTACCCACTTTTTGACCCTATACGTAAGTATATTACTCTCTCTCTCTCTCTATATATATATATATATATATATATAATATATATATATATATGCATATATTACATACACACATCTACGCAGGAATGAGCTCGCATTTGATAGATTTCCAATAAGTAACATTCTTATACTCATTAAAATCATAAATACACACATATTTAATTACATATAATACATACATGGACAGATGAATATTCAAGAATTTATACCACACATAGCATTCAAAATAACAGCGTATTATATGCTGAAACATCCAGAAAACTCATCCAAAATTTTAATTTCAAATTAAACACATATCTCTCCTCTATGTAATATGAATTACCTCTACATATATATAAGTACAAATATACAACCGGACGCATACACACGAGTATATATGCATAGCTGAGAGTATATGTGTGTATGTGCTTACGTGCGTGTATATATGAGCGTGTGTGTGTGTGGGAGTATGTGCATGTATGAACCACTCCATATATGCATCTATGTGTATATATATATATATATGTATGTATACACATACGCATACATAAATACATGCACACATATGATTGTGCATATATATACAAATGCAGAAATACATTCCCATGCACGCCTACTCCACACTTTCGAGGTATTAATGAGCTTTTTGACGCAATCAAAATTTTAGCTAACAATAACTTTGTGTATTTATGTTTAACTGTTTCAAGCTATATTTCTCAATTATTCTTTGAAAACACAACACACCCAATTATACGTTCTATTGATAATAAGATTGGCATCAAATTTCCGTTCATATTTTCTCAAGATACTGCTTGGCATCAGTGCAAGTTGTGAAATAATTAACATTAACTCATACGCACATATATAACTGTCCATGCATCTAAATATATATATATATATATATACATATATGTATGCATGTTTATATATATATATATATACATATATATATATATATATATGTATGTTTATATATATATGTATATATATGTATATATATGCGTATGTATGCGTTTGTGTGAGTGTGTGTGGATGTATGTATATATAGTTATACATGTTATGTGTGTATAAGCTATATATGTGTTTATATTTATACTCCTATACGCATACATGCTAACGTATGTAATTTAATTGGAAATTGAAAATGTATCTTTATTTTTGTTTCCTTTTCGTTCATTTTTCGTAAAACGTTTCCCATGTGAATGGCTTTTCTTCTTCTTCTTCTTCTTCTTCTTCTTCTTCTTCTTCTTCTTCTTCTTCTTCTTCTTCTTCTTCTATATCATTATTCTTCAGTCAATTGTCTTTGTCTGCATTCACTTGAGATACGTTTTGCTGGTGTATTTACGTTTCCAAAATTGTAATCACTCTCGGCATATTCAATTCGTTCTTTCTGATGCGGACACACACAGTCATGCTGACACGCGCAGAGATTTTTGTAAGTAAATACTTGTAAGGTAATACCTTACGTGCATAATATTGCTTTACTCGGATTTTCACACCTGAGCACACATATAAAACCGATTTGGCACGCCGCTGTTTACGATTGTGCATGTTCTGCTGTGAATGTGTTCGCAGTTGAAGTTGATTTTTGATTGATGACGTGTAAGTTTCTAGTTATATAAATTACAATGTTTCAATAATCGAGGTAGAAATGTCTTTGCATTCTTATAAATATTGTGGTTAATACATGTCAATGCATATATCGGGTCGGAGGCTTCTGTGCTGTGTGGGGTCGAGCATGTCAGAGAATACACTGAACGTTCCCTCTACCTGTTCTACAACAGATGGTGAGGTAGAATTTGTACTCCGGCCCAGTAAGACCCTCGGGGGCAAAACTGCCCAAACACAGCTATCAGTTAGATTATTGTTGCCCGAGTACGGAAAAGTTGTCATCTACCAGGAGCAGAAAATCACCAACTGATGGTGGATGCAGTGACGCGCGTATAACTCTTCCATACTACAACTGCTGTCTCTCCCTCCCTATATATATATATATATATATATATATATATATATATATAAACAACTTATAAACAAAGGCAAAAGAAAAAAATTCTAATGCCAAAAATAGACAAATTGTCAATAACCATATAATTTATCGCTATATATACGCGTCTCGAAGTAAGCCGACAGAAATTTCTAACAAATTCCGTTATTATCGTATCGGTCCCAATTTCAGCGTTAATTCATAAGAATTTTCTCCTCGTCAACGATAAATGCGTAAGAAATAAATTAAATACTTACTCATACCCATGGAAGAAGCAAGCACTAAGTCATGAGCACACCTAAGTACCCCAAATATACCCAAATTGAATATTCTCCAGCACATCTTGAGACACAAGTTTATCCTATATTATATATATATATAAAACTGAGAATGCGTGTCTGTCTGTCTGTCTGTGTGTTTCCCTAAAACTTGAGAACTACACAACCAATTTCATTCAAATTTTACACATGCCTTACTTAGGGTCCGGGGAGTGTCATCGGCAAAAATGTTTAACTTTTTGCCTAGGGCGAGCCCACAGTAATAGCATATCTTCTCCACTACGATTCCCTAAAACTTGAGAAATACACAACCAATTTCATTCAAATTTTACACATGCCTTACTTACGGTCCATGTAGTTTTTTGGGCAAAAAAATGTTCAACTTCTTGCCTAGAGCGAGCCCATAGCAATATCATATCTTCTCCACTATTTCAGTATTACGTGTTAAAAGTGAAACAAAAACATTTCTTTATTTTATGTCAGATACTTTCACTTTAACAATACAAATAATAATATTAATTGAATTATATGTAATAAGAAATAATTAAAATCAAACTAAAGTATAATATAATCGTAACATAACAAAAGTAAAAATAGCAATTGGTATAAAATTGCATCAATGACTTGAACTTGAATAAGTGGTTTCACATGAATAGGAATAAATTAAAAATATAATTAGCGTGCAGAAATGGAATAGTCCAGATGGATAATAAAAAATTAAATTAAAGAAAAGACTATTGCCTATAAAGTATACAATGTAGAGGAAAAAGAAGATTTGAACACATGGAGGAAAGCACCTTCGAAAAGTGTCTTGGTGCGACTACGAAAGATATCTAACAAAAGGCGGTAAATTCGCCACAATAGAAGCAAGGTTCGAGTCAATGGAGCGCGCAAGGGAATACTCGACTCGAACTTGCAAAGTGGAAATATTTTATTTTTACCTTTATATCTGCGACGTAGGACGTGCCAGATAAAAATTTTAAATCTCCCCCACCCCGAAGTTGAGGTAGGCTTGATTGTAGCCACACTTGTATACAAGAGGGAAAACAAGATACAATTGATCGAAATTGCAAGAGACGGGCTTACAATTCCAGTCTGTTATATATTTTGAGTATTGTTATCACTAGCGATATCAAGATATAACTTTGTATTTTGTATTTTATGTATAGATGTATATATATATATATAGATGTACATGTAATATGTATACATATATATACACATATATACATGCAGTAGCACTATGACTCGGCAACGACGGGTCATAATGCTAGTATATATATAGGAAAGATGGTTTGAAAATACAGAAGTATTTTAATGATGTTTGTTGATTTGACCGGTTTAAATTTTTTAAAGAGAAAACATTATCAAAAGTAAAATGTATAGCTTTATAGAAGCTTTGTTATGGTACAAAATGGTTATCATAATTGTGTTAAAATACAGTTATACAGTCTTTGATTATGATAAAAGTAATGTTAACATCTTTGACAATGATGATAAAATGTTTAGTGAGGCGTTTTGTTTAAACAGTTTACATAAAAGTGTTCAAAATAGGTAGTAAAATAAATTTATAATTATGTTAAGCTCATGAAAAATTTTGGTAGTGTAGAAGTAATTATATTCAAGAATTTACACAGAATTTTAAGGGAATGACCAACCTTTCCACCCATCATCTTCTCTCTTGTAGTGTATATATTAAGTTTGTTAACGGAAAACGTTTGAATATGCCAATAAAATTCCCATTCCATTATGTTGGCCACAGTCTAATGATGTTGACCAATGAACCAGTTTTTTAGGGATGCATTGAGCTGTACCGATGTAATGTAGGATTAATCTATATATATAAAACTGTAGTTGTGTGAGTGTCTGTCCCCTTCGATTTAGATTCCTAACTACTCCCACATTTTGCGGTGCAGTTTAACCAAATTCGGGTATCTTATAGTCGTGATTCATATCGAGCCCGTCTGAGTATTAGCGCGCGTCTACGATGAGTCTACGATTTAAAAAATAATTTAACATCATTTTTTATTCCATTTTAATGCATAATGTTTCGTGTGTCGATGGCGGCGGAGTTGGCGTCCATGGTCACACCTGCACCTGTTTGCTTCTCCCCCTTCTTCCCTCCCTCGTGAAGCTGTGGGGAAGGGAGTGTAAGGAAATCAACGTCGTAAAGCGTTGTCAAGGAGACCAGCGTTCTTTTAGAACAGCGACTTTATGGCTTGAAGACACCAAAACAGAAATGGCTAAGAAAGCCCGAATTGGCATCTATAAGGGAAGTAACTCTCTAAAAATGCTTATATAGTTATTTCCCTTACAAACCCAAGCAACTCCGGGCGATACTGCTAGTATAGTACTAAAAATAATCCTTGGAGGGAATTTATAGCCATTTAATGCGAGTTTCCGCAGATCACATGTCTCTAAAGATCACAGTCCATGTTGATAGAATAATTACTGTTTAGACTGTAGTATCCTTGAGCGTCGGGTAAATCAACTTCATGAATCCATTTTATATCACCTGATGAAATGAATTCATGAAGATTACGAACCCGAGGCCCACGGATAAGACAGACTACACTGTAATTATCTCAGGAATACTGAATGTGATGTTAAGAGACATGGGATTTGTGGATGCGCGCGTAGCGATGCATTATATGTTTATAAATCCCATTCTTAGATTATTGTAACTATATGTGTGTGTATGTGTGTGTGCATGTGCGTGTATGTGTGTGTATGTGTAATATTTTGATGTAATTACTGATAGGAATTAGGGCTAATGTTGGCTATGTACGAATTAATGTTTAGATTCTTAACTGTTTCAAATCTTGTCTATTGATGGGGCATTATATATCATGATGTAGGAGATAACATACGCCAGACAGCAGAGGACCGACGGAGTCGTAGGAAGAGCGAACCATTAACAAATGACCAACCGACGATCCATATTTGCGACCGTTGCAGCCGTGACTCATACATGCATTAGCCTGGTCAGTCACAAGCGATGCTGCAACGTCAATCCAATTCAACGCACAGATCCGTACTCTGCCGAGACTAACGGATGACAATCAATCCTTTATGACATTGAATAAAATCCTACCCCACTCAGCAATGCTTTAATCCCCATTTGTGTTTACTGTTTATATCTATATGGGGATTATTTAATAATTTCTAGATTATCACCCAATAATAAAATTTTCGAATCTCATGCAGCTTATTATGACGCTGCTCTAGCTAGGGCTGGGTACCGGGAAAAATTCAATATATACAAGAAGCAGACATACACAATACTGGTAATTCCATTGTACACAATAACAACATCACAGGTTGAAAGCTCACTCAGATAGAGAATACAGGGCAGAAAGAATTGGTTATGTCAATGAACTACCATGCCATAATAATGAACTATCACATGCCATAATAATCCAACTGCTTGTTCCAATCCTGTACAACACATTCGATCAAATAAGCCTAACAACAGATGTAGGAAACAGGACGGTCTCTGGTTCAATCCGACTTTTGGTTCACATGTTTCAACCAATAAGCTGGGAAATTGTTTGATGTTTTGGACAAATGTTTTCCTAAATCTACTCGGTATCATCCAATTTTTAATCGACACACCGTGAAATAATCCTACGCTAACTCTGCTAATTTAGAGCAGCTTATGCATAGCATATACAACAGCTAAATGCAGAAAAGGTTCAATAACCCACCTACCGGGTCAAGCGAACATTTGCATCTAAATACCAACAAAGGAGACGTAAACCGCAATGATAAACTCCAATTACGACCAAATCGTAGAAATAGAAATACTTATGATACGGCTAACACGGTAACAATGGCTGTAAATGGATTCGGGACTGCTTCATATACAAATAAATATGATAAGTGCTAGTGCTATGAAAAATCAAAATGTCTTTTGATAAATCTCTGTATGAGTACAAATCTTGTATATAAATGTACCGTTTGCAAAAGGGGAGAGCCGTATTTTTACGTTGAGCAGACGGCTGATTCATCTGAGAATCGTTATTGTAGCCATGTCGCGAGACAATCAATAAGAGACATTCAACATCTTTGGCAGATTGTTTATATCGATTTAAGGAGAATAAAATGAAGTACAGCATGACTTGGTCCATAATAAGGCACGCATAACCATACAATATAATTTCAAGGAGATGCCACATCTGCTCCGAGAATTCCCTGTCTGTTCTGTGGATTAATGAGATGGTCGTTCATAGAATTTCTGAAAGACTCTCGAGATGCCGACACACTCTTTTACTCTTTTACTCTTTTACTTGTTTCAGTCATTTGACTGCGGCCATGCTGGAGCACCGCCTTTGGTCGAGCAAATCGACCCCGGGACTTATTCTTTTTGTAAGCCCAGTACTTATTCTATCGGTCTCTTTTTGCCGAACCGCTAGGTGACGGGGACGTAAACACACCAGCATCGGTTGTAAAGCAATGCTAGGGGGACAAACACAGACACACAAACGCACACACATACATATATATATATACATATATACGACAGGCTTCTTTCAGTTTCCGTCTACCAAATCCACTCACAAGGCATTGGTCGGCCCGGGGCTATAGCAGAAGACACTTGCCCAAGGTATCACGCAGTGGGACTGAACCCGGAACCATGTGGTTGGTTAGCAAGCTGCTTACCACACAGCCACTCCTGCGCCTATATATAAGTACTTTCGAACAAGCTGTGAGAAGATATTTTGAATAACCTTTAACGTAATTTAATTTACTTTAAGGTATAGATAACTTAAGTTTAGTTTTAACTCTCCCGTTCTTATAAACACCAAGTAGCTACTTAACTCTCTTTGTGATCGCGAATGTACCAAACCACACCTGTGCTTAGGCTCACATTCTCGCAGATGCTTATATGAGCGAGTGTACTCGCGCCTTCAGCTTTCGTGAGGGCGTTTATACATCTATATTTGTTTAACGATTATTTTTAATAATTTTCTCTCTGTTATTGCGTGTTCGTTTCTCTTTTATTCCCATCTGTGATTTTATTTTTGATCTCCAATACAAATAAAGATATTTCCTCCGTCTGGCTGTTTTTCTTTCTACAAAACGAGAGGTTACATTGCGGAACTATTATTCTAACGAGTCGTATCTATTTATCACTCGACGAGATGCGGCTGTACCGCTGGATGCTCCTGAACCAGTTGTTGAGTTTCCCACACGTGCGGAATCTATGCTAGATGTGACGAAACAATTGTTGTGAATAATAAAATCTCGTATATCCCATCTTTCGTCTTTCACTTGTTGTATTTATATATATTCTCTCTCTATATATATGTGTGTGTGTGTGTATGTGTGTGTGTGTCTGTATGTATGTGTGTTATATCATTATTATTATTATTATTATGATATATATATATTTATTTATATATATACATATATACATATACTAGACTACACTACTCGTGACCCGTTTAGTCACCGGGAAAGTCTGAGTTTCCCAGCAACGGAGTTAAGTTTCGCGGTTTTTTCATTTAGTTTAGTTTCGTGGGTATGTTATTTCGCATACTTTCAACGTCTGTGACATCGAAGTTACGCGTAAACGGCTACTTTCCTCAGAATAGAATAGATTTGACTGCTATTTCTTACACGCCCTCCTACTACGTAACAGGTATTCCGGGTGTCGTAAGATGAATACAAACATATAATATAACACGAAGATAGAGGATAATAGTATTTAATAGTAGATTCCAACATTTGTTCTTGAACAGTACACCAGCTTTAAATATTCCAACCACATGAAGCGTCCTCACACGGCTGTTGCACGGTAGCATTCAGATGTATAACAATTATAAAGAATGTTTTTTACAATGGCATTTTGAATATACACGCAGCAACCTAAAGCTGGTGTAAGGTGCAGAGGCAAATGTTGGGATCTACTATTAAAACTTGTTATTCCTCTTCATCGTGTTATATACCATCCTAATATGAATATATAAAAGTAAGGTTGTGTGCTGTCTGTCTCCTACGATTTAGATTCCTAACTACTCCCACATTTTGCGGTGCAGTTTAACCAAAACCGGGTATCTTATAGTCGTGATTCATATCAAGCCCTTCTGGGTATTAGCGCGCGTCTACGATGAGTCTACGATTTAAAAAAAAATTACAATCAATTTTTCCCATTTTAATGCATTTTTGGCATATATAAGGGAAGTAACTCTCTAAAAATTTATTATTAAATCTCAGAACGTAAAAAGCTACAGTAACACCACCCCCTTTGAGATGGCTATTATACTTTACATCTCTAAAAATGCTTATATAGTTATTTCCCTTACAAACCCGAGCAAAGCCGGGCGATACTGCTAGTATGAATATATATGTGGACGCTTGTTGCAATTCGAAGGTTACTCAACATCTTCATATTTTGAGATACCCACCATTATTGTATGCGTAATACATAAGTCGAATACCAGCTTTTTTTCTTATAGAAATTCAAATAACAAAATAATGTGAGTGCATCTCATGTTTGTGACAATAACCAGAATATTATCTTTTTCTGAAATATTCGGTTTCAAGTATAAAAATATACTTAATATCATATACCTTTAATCAATATCCATAAATGTATTAGAATATACTCCGCTGCACACCAGGAGATGTCAATGGGTTCGGTGGTCAATGTGACCTAGCACTGTTTCCTTGAACCGATCTTTGCTTGGAATTATCACCCACCACCTTGTTATTAAGGTTTGTTAACCATTACCACTAGTTTTGTTGTATTTCTTTTACTAACGCAGAACAAAAAATACAATTAAAGGAACGCTTCCTTTCGAGCGTTCACCACACACTGTCATATTTATTATTCATATCGATATTGTCCTCTTTGACATATTCTGTAATTGCTCCTTTAGTTTATTCTATAAGTTTTTCCCATTCGAAAACAATGCACAAAATATTCCTATGTATATGTCTTTGTATTTAATCATTGTTCGCGTTTGTTACGTCTCGAGATAAGATATGCTACGGAGTGCAGTTTTTTGCTGAACCGATACGTTACGGGGACGTACACATATCAACACAGGGTGTCAAGCGGTGAGCACGAATTAAATTCATATATATATATATACATATATATATATCTATATATATATATATATATTATATTTATATACGTATATATATATATTATATTATATATATAATATATATATATATATATTATATATATATATATTATCTCTATATATATATATCTATATACATATATATATAATGCATGTATATATACATACATATATATATATTCATATACATACGTACATATATAGATATATACATATATACATACGTACATATATATAGATATATACATATATACATACATGTATATATATACATATATACACATATATATACAATATATTTTACATATATATATATACACATATATATACATATATAATTACATATATATATATACATATACATGCATATATATTTACATATATATATATACATATACATGCATATATATATATATATATATATATATATATATATATATATATACTAGCAGCATAGCCGGCGGCGTTGCCCGGGTATGTAAGAGCCCTAGTAGGCAACGACTAATCCAATCTAGTCCTTTCCCTCTAGGGAACGAAGGCGCATGTGTAGGTTGCAATGTCTTCTCTTCACTCCCAAATAACTATCAAACAGCTATCGATAATTCAACCCAACCCAATTCCTACCAAGAAGAATTACATTCGAGACTTTACCCCCCCACACCGCCACTTCTGCTAATAGATGCTGCAGCCGCAAGTTATTCGAATAGATTTTTTGTTTACACTTTCTTTATAACTACCACTCCAAACGTTTTACCTTGAATTTTTGACGTACCTTAAGGGTCCTCGGACGCTACTTGCAAACTCTTGGTTTATTATAAACCGCTTTTGTCGTGTGCACCAAAAAAACCTTTTCCAATCGTTTGTTCAGTTTGGTCACTTTTGACTTTTTCGTTGTTGTCACTCACATTGCTGCCCGTTTTTGTACATTTTTATACATTTTGGGATACTTACCCCACGTGTTCCGAGAGTTAAAAAGGTCGAGTTGCGTCCCCTAGACAGTCTGTAGAAAATGTGTTTCATATAAAAGGCTTAGATTCTCGACCCATGTCGAACTTACCGATTTTTTTTCAGACCTAGGGGGACTTTTCAAAATTTTCGCTGCGTTAGTTTTGAATTATGACATTGGGCTATGTGTGTGTCAAGTTTCATCAGAATCGGTTGAAAGCCGTGGTTAGGGTGAGGGTACAACCTGACAGACACACAGACACACAGACAGACAAACTGCCGTTTATATATAGAGAAGATATATATATATATATATATATATACATGTATATATATTGGGTTGTACGGAAAGTTCGTGCCGAGTTATAGTAGCTTACCTTTTGACTTATTTTAGAACATAGTTAGATCCATAGAATAGTATTTGAGTAGACATTTATTTAGAGTACAGTTTAAGCTATCTTTTCGCGGAAGAAAGTTTATGTTCCTATAATCTCTTTTAATTCTTGAACCCTTTAAAATGGAAGATAAGAAAGTTCATTTTCGGCACTTGATGCTTTTCTTTTTCCGTAAAGGGAAAATGCCTCACAGGCAAGCAAAGAAATATGCCTAGTTTACGGTGATGTTTCTTTTATCGAAAGAACTGTACGAAAGGGTTTCGCAAGGTTCCGAGCTGGAGATTGTAGCCTTATTGCTAAAGAGCGATCAAGCAGAGCATCCACTACAGATGAAGACAAAATCAAGTCATTGAGAATAACCCACATTGGACAACACGAGAATTGGCAGAAAGCCTCAACCTATCAAAATCCGTCGTTCATGAGCAACTTGGTTACACAAATCGCTACGATGTTTGGGTACCACATGAGTTGAGAGAGAAGAACATTTTGGATCGCATTTCCCTCTGTGATTCGCTTTATAAACGAAATGAAAAGGCGCCTTTTTTAAAGCAAATTCTGACAGGTGATAAGAAATGGATTATCTACCGAAATGTTCAGAGAAATCGATCCTGGAGTAAGTGACATGAGCCACCCTTAGCCACCCTAAAAGCGGGTCTTAACCCTAAAAAAGTCTTGCTTTGTGTCTGGTGGGATTTGAAAGGAATTCTGTACTAAGAGCTTCTCCCAAGAAACCAGACAATTAATTCTGAGAAATACTGCACACAACAGGACAAGTTAAAAGCAGCAATTCAAGGAAACGCCCAGAATTGGCCAACAAGAAGGGTGTTGTTTTCCAACATGAAAATGCAAGACCGCACGTTTCTTTGGGAACCAGACTGGGACCAAATTCCTGCACCAGATATTGCTCTTTCGGATTTCCCCTTATTCGGTTCTCTGCAAAATAGTCTTAACGGTAAAAATTTCAATTCCTTGGATGACGTAAAAGGATACTTTGATGAATTCTTTGAAACCACCTCGATTCTGGGAAGGGGGTATTTTCCAGTTAAAGGAAAGATGGAGACGCATTGTGCAACAAAATGGTTCATATTTGGTTGATTGAAAATGTAATGGCAAGTATTTATTGACCTTTTGCTTTCCTTTAAAAATCGGCACGAATTTTCCGGACAACCCAGTACACACACACACACACACATCAAGTTCATGGATTCCTAAATATTTGTAAGTTTGGCTTTGGTCTAATTCTCTTATTTCATTGGTTTTATCTAGTGTGATGTTGCTACTCTTAACTACTTTTTTCTTTTTTCAGGGTTACTTTCGCGCATTTTTCTAATCCAAATTTCATATCTATTTCTTTGGTAAATCCATGAACTGTCTTTAATAGTGTTTCCAGCTGTTTGTCATTTGCAGCGTATAGTTTTAGGTCGTCCATATATAAAAGGTGGCTGATTGTTTTGCCGTAACATTTGTATCCGCATCCAGTTCTATTTAGCAGATCAGATAGAGGTGTCAGTGCCAAGCAGAAAAGGAGTGGAGAGAGCGTGTCTCCCTGGAATATTCCTCTTCAAATGGGGATGTCTTTGGTTTTCACGAGTATTATTATTATTATTATTGTTATTATTAATTATTATTATTATTATTATTATTATTATTATTATTATTATTATTATTATTATTATTAGTATTATGTGAAGGGCTGGTATTAACAAAATTAATGTTGGAACTCTCAGAAAATGAACTTTTATTTAGCAGACTGATATTATGACAAGATATAATTTGTGAAATATTCTTTGTGTTGGAGAAGGCAACTCTAACTATACGAGAATTAATAATTGAATAATATCTAGAATTTTTTGGAAAGTTCTTACCAACCAATTCATGGAACTGCAAATGAAGATTAGATTTAATTTGTTTTCCATACGGAATAACAAACCAAACTGTTTTCCTAGTAACAGTCAAACTGTATGTGGAACTATCTTTAAAGAACGGTGAAATACGTCTAGAGTGAAAAAAATGGGCTTAAATAAGGCTAGCCTCCCTTATCTGTAAAGAATTTTATATGTTTTGTGTTGTTTTCAATATATACATATATATATATGTATGTATGTATGTATATTATAACGACGGGATTCTTTCAGTTTCCGTCAACCAAATCCACTCACAAGGCTTTGATCGGCCCGAGGATATAGTGAAGACACATGTCCAATGTGCCACGCATTGGATCTGAACCCGGAAACATGTGGTTGGGAATCAAGCTTCTGACCTCACAGCCTATTTTTTTACGTGTTTCTCCTAAATGTGTTTTGTCATTATATCTCTCGTAAATTGTTTGCTTCGCTGAAATACAAGTATTTTCTCTCATCTTATGTTAATATCTTTTGTCGGAAGAGGGAACAAGTGTCATACGTTGCGTTAGAGTACAATAATCACTCCTTTTTTTCATTTTATTGTATTACAATACACACTTGTACGACCGCACGACACACACAGATATATATATATATGTATATACGGTGGGCCAAGAGCCACGCACCGAAACAGGTGTGTGTGTCTATGTCTGTTTCTGTATGTGTATGTGCTTGTGTCTGTTTCTGTGTGTGTATGTGTGTCCAGAATCGCTTGACACCCGATGCTGGTGTATTTACGTCCCCGTAAACCAACGGTTCACCAAAGAGACCGATAAAATAAGTACTAAGCTACCAAAGAATAAGTCCTGAGGTCGATTTCTTCTACTAAGAGCGGTGCTCCAGCGTGGCCGCCGTCAAATGACTGAAGCCATTTAAAGGAGAAAGAATAAATACACACATCCATCTATGTCTTTAAGAGAGAGAGAGAGAAACAGAGATGGAGAAAGATAAAAAGACAAATGTAAACATAGAGAATGTGATGGGCAGATTATACAACCATATGGGATAAAAGTAGTTTTAATTGCCGTGAATATAACACCCTCACATCCCCGCCACTGTCATAAACTACTGGAGTCTCAGTAATGAAGGCGAGAGGGAGAAGCAAAGCCAGGGAGACGGAGAGAGAAAGAGAGAGAGAATTCTCCTCCGTTCAAAATTAATATTAGTACTCGATGACCTCCTTTGTTTATTGTTGAACCATGATAATTCATTAGCATTTGTGCCCCAACGATCAGACGAACCTATTTATATAAATTAATTAGACACATGATATGCACTGCATATTACTTATTCAGAGGAGAATACTCAAATAATGTATATGATTCTACACAAACATAGGAAAATAACAATGGGGTGTATATGCATATCGCAATGCAATGCCAAAATTCACGCGCAAATACACACCGAACGAGAGACAAGAAAATACTGACATAAACATTGTAACATACTGTAAAGGTCAAGATTTGACCGCGACAAATAAATTAATACGTGATGCACGATCGTAACATTTGGTTCATATAATAGGTCTTATGTATGGTTATTAAGTGTATTATCTGATATATTTGTAGTATTGTACTTCCGCTTGAATTCCTTAATAGCTTGGTCTAGGTGTCTATTAGAGCATCCGTTGCTAATTAATTGAATTCCGAGGATGAGATTGTAAACGCTCTTCTGTGGAGTGACTTTTATCATTGGCAACCTATGATAGTGTGAACATTCATTGCCTCCGTGTAGATACATGGTTCATCATTTCATTAGTGTATAC
>NC_043018.1:2504792-2512292 GCF_006345805.1 Octopus sinensis | reverse complement strand
TATACCGTTTCTTCAGATCCTAAACCCGCTGGCCTATAGCATGTGTGGGTTTGTGTGTGTGTCTCTGTGTGTGTGTGTGTGTGTGTGTGTGTGCGTGTGTGTGCGAGTGCACATTCGCGTGGGCTCACAACAATTCCTGTCTAGTAAAGAGAGTTAGAAACATTGATCTGACTGGCGGTGTAATAAATTCCCACATGGCGAAGTTGATACAGGAGAGTATCATTTCCGCACCAGCAAAATATTGTTGGGCATCAACAGAAGTTTTTCTAGTTGTATTAAAACTTTCAGAATGTTTTCATGTAGGCAAGGATAGCCTGACTTTTTGATACATTGAGTAATTTCCATAAGTTATGATACAACTCGATTAGAAAAGTTTGAATCTATGAAAAATATAACTGATGCGAAAATTTGTGTTATTTATTAGTACTCTAATGATGCTAAACATGCTGGAACCTTTACCACCTGAAATGCGTTGGATGACCAGCAGAGTGTGTACTTTAATTCTGAAGTGTACTGGGAACAGAAAAGTTCATTTAGAGAATGAATACCAAGTGAGGCAAGCACACCGTCGTTTCTACTGTTATAGTAGTTCTCCCGTCTCACGTGAGTGTCCAATTTGAGTGAGAGATCTTATCATTCGTGCATTGATATATTCTAAAATTGGAACCTCTTTACATTTTGTTCAACAACGTGTCAAACATGAGTTAAAATCTAATTAAACAGCTGGTAAAATAAAATAAAGATACAATTAAATACATCAATGCAATCAAATTCAATGAATGGAAATATATGTTTGAATATATTACTTTAGCAGATATTAACGCATAAGAATTAAGAACCCCAAAGATATATCTATCCGATCATTTCTACGGATTAAATTGAGAGCCAAAAATTGAACTATGTATAAAGGAAAGTTTTGGGAAAAAAGCATTAAGTAGTTCCATAAGGAAATTGCATATCATGGATCGTCAGTAATGTGGGATGGATTCAACTTCACAGCAGCAACGAAACACTACGGTACACTTCAGGGTTACTTTAAGAAGATTGTGTTGCGCAAGGTAAAGATGTGTGGATTTATGAGGCATGGAAAGAAATCTAGTAAATAAGAGGTACTGCGACTTTGTAAAGAGAACCTAAACTGCGATTTTCCGAGATTCAGTTAAAATAGAGGGTTGCAGGGGGTTCTGATAATCAGAAGTTTTGACTTTAATCCATTGAAGTTAAATTGCTGTGTAAAGAATTTAAATTGTCGATTTCCGTGGAATTTAAACTTAGAACTTAAATCCGAAAGAAATGTCGCTAAATATTTTGCGCATCGTGTTACCTATTCTACCATATTGTCGCCTTAACAATAATTATTCATATTTTAGGTGTTTGGGGGCCGTTGTGCAAAAAAAAAATCCAAAGTTTCCTCTGCCATTCGTAAAAGGTGAAGAAAAGAGGTTTGATGTAGGGTTTGCATTCCGAACTAGTAAAACCACTACCAGAAACGACTACTATGAACAGACCCATGGGTTGGAAAGTTAACACGTGAGGGGTTCAAAGGTGTCATATCAGCCCCCCCCCCCCATACCACTACTACAAGCAAAATCCCTATTTTTCTTTTGCTGGGGTAGGAGCGAGTGGGTTATATCGTCCCCAGTGCTTATGAAGTACATTTTTTATCGACCGCGAAAAGCATTGCTGACATCAGTGGAATGTGAGCGCAGCGAGCACAATGCTAGAAGCGTTAGTAAACAGTTTGTCTAACGTGAGAACGAATTTGCCAGCTCATCACGTGGTGAGAATCACAAATGAAGTTGCTTTATTTTTTAAGTTATGTATTCGAAGGAGTGGCTGCTGTTAAGAAAATTTCTTGACTCCAATTAATTCACCGCATGTTACACAAATTAAAATTAACCAGTTCCTGGGAAACACGAGTTTGTGAAGACAACTATGTTTTGCTAATGCAGCAACTCGAAAGATAGCAAGTAATATGTAATAAAATTTAGTTGCTAATACTTACAAATCCATTTTGTGTGCGCATAGAAGAACACTGCAGAATATCAAATACAAGTATGGATGGCGCTTGATTTCCCCATAATTGCAGACTGCAAATCTGGGAACCACGATAAAGGGATTCGCCCTTCTACCTAGTATTTATTCCAGGGTGTGCGTGAGGTGGAATCATAATTGAAGAGCCCAAAATCAAGCTGTGAAACTTTTTAATGAATGTTATTTGAATATGGTAATGAAAAGCATTAAAATATCTTAATGTGATAGAGGTTGAAATAGCTTTGCACAACGAGTGGTTGAATATCACAGGAAAGACGATAAAAATTGAATAATATTTCTGTGGAGTTTTACTTGAAATATTTTGTACACCACATAATTATATATATATATATATATATTATATATTATATATATATATATATATATAATACTATATATATATATATATTATATAGTGTACATTTAAGTACATAAGAGGCATCCATCATAGGACTCCTTTCACGCTAGAGAGAACAGTTAAATTCCAAACCAATATTAGGGGTAAAATTCCGACGGGATTGAAAAATAAAAACATTTACCATCTAACTCATGGGCCAATGGTTACAAATTTTTTTAGCAAATAAAATAATTTGCTAGGCGAAGTTTTCTTCAGCAGGTACACCTTAGATTAAATATATATACACGAGGTAACCCAGTATATGCCCCGTGCTTATACATTCTAATTTTTTATATCTACCGCGCAAACGCACCTCCTTGTCGGCAGTAAATAAAAATGCCGGCTTTTCAATTCGAAAATTCTAGAAAAAATTATCAATAATTCATAATATCAAAGGGCAATCAGAAATATTAAAAATGTCCATTAGCAGTGGCCTAGCGTGTAAAAATTTTGTCAATAGCCTATATATTATTTATATAAATACAGTGTTCATTTATACATAATTTTACCCAAATCGATAGGCTTTATCTCCCACTAAAGGAAGGCGTTAGAGTCCTAATTCATCTTGAAACGGTCTATGAAATGATCTCGACAGCATTTAAATTGTGCATTCGGTGTAACACCGAGTGGATGATACAACTGGTAAGACAAACTGAACGGGTTAAAAAACTGCAATCAATCTCAAAAGAGGCTTATAGATACAGACGAGATCTTAACATCTCTGATTATCATGGCGATAATGAAGATACACCAACCCCAAAACAGGTAAAAATAGGAGATTTCGACATTGTGCCAAGAAAAACCATTGCATTGATAGTACTCGAAAGGAACTGGGGGAGCGATGTAGGTATGAGAAGAACCTTTCAGTGGCTGCACAGCAAAGGTTTGAAAGCCGAAAACGGATTTAACGTAGTGGCACAAGATCAAATTCTCCTCAGCAATAACTAACATTTTAATATCATGCACAATGAGGCAGACACAAAGTGTGGACTCTCAAATGGTAAACTTCACAGCATTGACCACATTGATGCCGGTTGCTCAGTCTTTGCTCCTGCAGAATATAAAACCTGGCATGATTTCCTTGACCAATAATTGCACTGAAACATACAGGGTCACTATTATATCCCGCACCCGAAGAACTGGTATACTCAGCCAGTCACTGAGGAACAGAAGATTAGTATCCCATGGGATTATGGGAAATATACATACAGGCCACATATCGCCCTCAAAGACTTAAGACAAAAATATGTCTGTTTTTTTTTTATATGACGGTTCCTACTGATAGGAATATCGCAGCAAAAGAAATTGGAAAACTACTAAAATACAAGAACGACGAGATTTAGGTATCTAAGACAGGTGAAGACCAAAACCAACCTTGTATGTTCTTTGGAAATGACCGGTAAAGGTACGGGAAAATCTATTGACCAGATTCGAAGGAACGTCTATAATATAAAAAGCTCAAAATATTATGCTCACATCAACCACTGATTTTCTCAGAAATTTTGTCTCCTTCTATCACATACATGCCTCTGGTCTCTTGTTGATACTCAGGGGTGGAGAAGATGAAACAAAATTGAATTTAAAAATAAATAAAGAGCGTGTTCAAGTGGAATTTTTTTATCGATCCCGAAAGGTGAACTCGACCTAGGCGACACTTGAACTCGGAACGTAGAGCTAAACTAAACGTCAGTAAGCATTTTGACGGTGTGCTAACGATTCTACCAACTCACCGCCTTGGTGTTAATATAAAATTTTCTAATTTAGTTACAAAGAATTAGAGAGGTAAGAAAGGGGATAACATAAATCAGAGTACTTAACTTGTACTTTATATTTAAGGACTCCCAAAGCAATTGCGAAACGTTGGCCTAGCCATGGGTTTAACTTAGAATGTATAGAGGAGATGTATCACTGCAAGTTTTTTTCGAAGTTTATTCGATTCTGCACATCAACTCATCTTAAACTTTGAAATTGTGATTGTACATGACCTTAATTTATTTCGACATCGACCAAAGAATATAGAGAAATGATCATCGTTTTATTGTAAGGAGCAACATCCAAACAAAGTATTAGATAAGAGCAAATTACTAGTATTCTAACTTAATATATTACTTCATAGAATACATTTTACATACGTTTCATCTTGAAGGAAAGTTGACAATAACTCCTATTTTAAGAAAAGAAATTTGTAAAGTACAATGAAATATCTGAGGAAATGTTTTCAATTTACCATAGGGAAACATATTAAATGGATATATATATATATATATATTATATATATATATATATACAAAATATATATATACAACATATATAAATATAATATTATATTATATAGTTTATATATATATATATATGTGTATTATATTATATATATCTATGTATATATATTATATATATATATATATATATTATATATATATATATATATATATATATATTATATATATTATATTATATATATATATTGTTTTGGTTTAATAAATTTTATATAATTACAATACATTTTCCTCGATAAGCTTTTCTAAGCATCAATAAGCCCAGAGGATTTCACTACGTTTATTTTATTAAGATTCTTAAAATATTATTGATCTGATTATTCTAAACTCCTACTAAAATAATTATAAAAGTATTTACTTAAAGTCAATAGCATTTACAAGATATGGTGTCTTGTTAGACTCTTATTAGAACACCAAGATATTTTTAATTATAATGAAAGATTGTAAACATTTTCAAATTTTAAGGTAAATTAAGTTGTGAGAAGCTAAATAAGAAATAAATTACGTAAGAAATGATTCGACGAACAAAAATTGTACACAAAACCTCTCATTACTTAGGAGTCAAGAATCTATCATAATCCGTATGACAAGTGTACCAGTCGTACCGCAGAGGTCGGTCACACCTCCAACTAATCAGTGGTACATAAAATATCAGTTCACAGGTTATGCTGTTTATATGACTCTCCCCTGACGAGGTCCCTGTTATTTCATAGAACTTAATCTAAATCTGTATAAAGTTCGTTTTATATACTTTCTTTATGTTTATTCGATGTGTAACACTGTTTTCACATCTGAAATTATTCATCTTGAAAGGAACAACAGCTTCCTACTATAACTATGGCATAAATATTTAGTTTCACATATTTGTCAGGAGAAATATTGCAGAGCCCCAAATATTAACGAATACTAAGGTGGTGGACGGACAGAAACGTTAGCACACCGAATAGCATAACGTCCGTCTTTATGTTCTGAGTTCAAATTCCGCAGAGACGGAATTTGCCTTTCATTTTGCTAGGGCGATGACAGGGGTTCGCTCCACTGTTTATAATATATGTCGGGTGCAGAGTGTATCGGTAACCAGCTAGAGGAGGTTTCCCTAAGGGTTAAAATGGTAGTAACGTCATATCGTGCGGAACAGACGTGTTGAAGGGACAAACATTACTTCTCTGTATATTTACTACTATCATCTCAGAGACATTTTCTAACGGGTTTCTTTGCTTATACTTGTGTGTGTATATATATCGTGGAAGTGCAAAAGCCCAGTGGCTAGGGCAGCAGACTCGCAGTCGTAGGATCGCCAGTGGTTTGGGCAACGGACTCGCGGTCATGAGATCGGTTTCGATTCCCAGACCGGGCGTTGTGAGATTTTATTGAGTGAAAACACCTAAAGTGTGTATGTATGCATACATATGTGTATGTATGTACGCATGCATACATGTATGCATACATGTATGCATACATGTATGCATACATACACACATACATACGTACATATATATGACGAACTAACTGTTACTTTCTTAGATGCAGCACGGACTTTGTCAGTGAATAGGTCGCGGATTTTAGCGACGAAAATATTTTGACAAATTAAACTTAAATGTTGAAGTGAATCGAACGGCTTTTGTGTGTTTCTTAAATGGCTTATAAACACCTTCCACGCTGCAATTGTTTTCGTTTCAGCACACGATCTCAGATCAAATTACTTGCTATGCGAGTACATCTCCGTAATATATATATAATATATATTTCAACAATTGAGGGTAAAATTAATTAATTAATCATTTCACCAAGTATTCAGTATGCAAAGGGACCATTTAAGGCGAATTCAAATTATTACATTTATAAAAGGGCTTAGTAAAATAAATTACTTTGCCGCATACTGAACTCATTAGAAATAGCAGCTAAAAAAACTTTTTTAAAAACTATTTCTAATACTTAAAGAAAACCTCTCTCATATAGTGTTTGCTCAATTCAACTCACGCAACTCACGCAACTCACGCAAATTTGCGTGAGTTGAATTGAGCAAACGCTATATGAGAGAGGTTTCTTTAAGTATTAGAAATAGTTTTTAAAAAGTTTTTTTTAGCTGCTATTTCTAATGAGTTCAGTATGCGGCAAAGTAATTTATTTTACTAAGCCCTTTTATATAATATATATATAATATATATATATATATATATATATATATATATATATATATATATAAACACACACACACATATGCATGCATGCATACATAGGTTTAAGCACTATTTCAATCTTGATTGTTTTAAATGGAGCTTTGTCCGATCTCGTGTCATGATAGTATATTTAGAAGCCGTACGTAAAATGGCTTGAGATCGAACTTCGAAAACGTAGATCTGGAGATAATAATTTAACTATACAACAAATAAATATACTTGAGTAAATTATCCTTCGCAGGAAATCCATATTGTCTTCGCCAAATCAAATATATAGTATGTAGTTTGTCCTTGGATAATCCCTAACTTGTGTCATATGATTGAAAGAAACATAACATCCGAAATAAATTTTGTTTTATCAAAATAAGTATAGATTTCCTATTCGGAAATGAGTTGTGAATGCCAGGCATTATTTTGTATTGCTTCAATTTTCAATTTCTGCTCACATTCATACACGCACAACCACAAAACGATACTGTATAAATATATATATAAACACCAGCAAACACATACACACACTCATACATACATACATACATACATACATACATACATACATACATACATACATACATACTACATATATACATACATGCATACATATATATATATT
>NC_043018.1:2460024-2499692 GCF_006345805.1 Octopus sinensis | reverse complement strand
TAAGAGTATAGATGGATTAATATATATGTTCCATTCTAGCAAGACTGTCTGATGAACGGCAACGAGAAACTCAGAGTAACAGATTTTGTTGAATTTTCTGCTGCTTAAAATAAAGTATATATATATATATATATATTATGAACAAGGGTACAAAATTAATACCAGCATTGTTAGAAATAAGAGTAAAATGACTATATATATATATATATATATATATATATATATATATATATATATTTATGGAAAGAACTTTATAAATAAATTCCAACCCAAGCTAAATAGACAACGATACTAATACTTAGAGTTACTATTTCCACTGCTACGACCACTACCACTAGCAAGTGAAAAGTCAGTGAAAATTATCTTATTTTGGGGTTTAAAGTTCCATTACCACAGCTGCTCCAACGATGACGACCACCACCACTAGCAACAACAACAACGACAACAATAATAAAGGAGATTATAATTGAAATGTAAAAATCCCTGGGAAATATTTCTAAAAACCCAAACACCAATCAACTTAAGTAATTTAGTAAAATCACACACTGATTTGTCAGAATACAGTTTGCAAAAAATAACATTCTGGAGCCTATACAAATGTATTTAAGGAACACAGTTTAGCCATCTCGCCACAGTTGTAGATTGTGAAACGTAAGTGTTACCATAACTATATGAACCTGAAAAATAGTTTAATGCATAAAAGTACAAGTTCGATCAGAATGGATATTTAATATTCTATCATTTCATTATATTATATCTTTATATATAAAATTGAAGTTGTGTGTGTGAGATTGTCTCCTCTGATTTAGATTCCTAACTACTCCCGCATTTTGCGGTGCAGTTTAACTAAAAGCGGGTATCTTATAGTCGTCATTCATATCGAGCCTTTCTGGGTATTAGCGCGCGTCTACGATGAGTCTACGATTTAAAAAAAAAATTACCATCATTTTTCCACATTTTTAATGATTTTTGCTCGGGTTATATAAGGGAAATAACTCTCTAAAAATGCTTATATAGTTATTTCTCTTACAAACCCGAGCAACGCCGGGCGATACTGCTATTTATATTATATTAACATAAGATTGTAAATAAAGCATGAAATTCAAAGTTGGAATTATTTTGAGTAATACACACACACACACGCACACACACGCACACACACACACACACACACACACACACACACACACATATATAATATATATATAAACATATTTGTACGTGTGTCTGTGTCTACGTGCGCATGTGTGTATGTAATGGTACATGGCTTAGCGGTTAAGGTTTTGCACCTATTAGCATAAATTTCTAGATCGAGTCAGAAGACCTTTTGCAAATTTTATCGCCGACTATGGCAATATAACAAATGGTCTAAGACCCATCTGATGGATTTTCCCAACGTTTCATGCCACCGAAAAGAAAACAAATGTGAATTAGAAACAGCTGAAGGTAACTGAATTTTTACCTTGTTCGGTACGCGGCATTCAAAATGACGCAACATCTGTCTCTCGCTCCGAGAAGGAACCCGATGTGAGTTGTCTCGCTCGCCTCTGGCTTCATTACAGTTCTTGTTAACACCAGGTTTATTGAGAATATATTCTCTTGCGCCTAAAATGCCGCCGGCCAACGAACTAACACACACGCACACACCTTGTGGGTGTGTATTCGATACATTAAAGTACCGGTGAAACACGTGCGTCTGTGTAATGGACATCTCCATTCTGTGCCTAAATCATAAAAGGCACTATTCTGTTTTGACCTGTTCCCATTAACATGTGCTATCATTGACAAAAGAACACACATATAAACAAAAGAACGCACATAAACTTAACAGACGTTATAATTTAGTGAAATAAAACATAACAGCCAGTTTTATATTTATCCTTCATGTTCACACTATCGATTATAATATTCATGTGTATATAATCGTTACTTATTCCCTGGTTAGTCATAATGAAACAAACACTTTCAAATACATTCCTACCTACAGCAATTCCATTGTCAGATATAATTTATTTCAGATATGTTTATTTAGGGTTTCTATTATTTATAAAGTATTTTTGAGAGAGGACTGTAAATTCTTGCAAGTTCCCCCAACGTCTTAGACGTTCAGTGCTGGCGAAAGTATATACGTATCGCCTTCTTTGTTATAATGAGTGGCTGGCGGCTGGGTAGTTCAATAAGTGTACCTGATAAGATAGAATCTACTGCAACCGATTTCTGTGTGATGGTAGCTTCCTGCCAAATCCAGAATTCAATAATTCATAGCCAGGAATGATGAGAAATTTATTCAGACGTGAGACGTAAATATGTTGGTTCAAAACCAAGAATATTTTTACGACTGAACGATTAATTTGAATATTTCGTACTCGGTTGCACGCCAATAGTCTATTCTCACTCGTTAACTTCAAGATCTACCATTGACTACATTCCAGGCATGTACACATTCGGACATAATTTTTCTGTGTATGCACATAGATTTATTGATGTATATAATCGCATTCATATCATCTCGATTATGTGTTGCATTGTATGAATTGTCGTAGTTACAAAGACAAAATCCTCAATGAAAAATTCGATGATGGAATGAAGGCATGTTTCTGTGTCGGTGGTAATCAACCTACATGAATCTGCAAGAGGTATTCACCGTTTTCAAATCTATCTAAATGTGTGTGGTCCCTTGTAGGACTACAAAGCCACACCCGTGCTACTTTAAGGGAGTAACCAAGCAACGGCGATGCTCGAGATCCATTTGTAGTCACGTGTATGTGTGTGGGTGTATGCATGTATACATGTTTGCATGTGTACATGTTTGCATGTATGCATGTATATGTACGCGCGCGTGTCCCATACATGGAAAGAGCAATTTCATAGGGTGTGACTTCTACATAGTTATCTATATTTCTCCCTATTTCTAACATAAGAAAATGTTATACAAGTCCCTTTTAGAGACAGTCCAGCACATTGAAAATATATTCCTCCTTACCACACCGAACCTCTTCGTTCAAGAGTAATAGTTACCGTAACAATATCGCATCTATTTCATCAGTTTTCACCCACCTTTGGGAATTTCTTTGAAATGGGTGCTATACGACTTCGCTTCAACGAGGTATTTGACTATATCTGACGACATTGACGGCATCTTCACATTGCGTCGTCTCATTCCCTCACTCCTCCCTCCCCTACTTTCTCTCTTTTTCCAACTGGCGGACTCATGTATCCCATCTGCAGCAAGACACCTTTTTCTACACATTTAAGCTTTCATCAAATGGCATGAAGCCACTATCCTCTTTTCTCGATTATATTTATATATCCTCATTTCTCGGTAATATATATATATATATATATATATATATATATATATATATATATAATATATATATATATATATATTAATATTAATTCGAGACAAAACCACTATTTTGCAAAACAAACAAGGAAAGACTTAATCAATATTTATTTATTTATTTATTTTATATTAAAATTTTATGTATTGATTAAGTCTTTCCTTGTTTGTTTTGCAAAATAGTGGTTTTGTCTCGAATTAATATTATATAATATTTTACTAAAAATGGATTTAATCCTAAATCTGATTTTTCCCTGTAAATTTGGATTTATTCCCTAATATTTATATTATATAATATATATATATATATATATATATATAATACATGTATACACATGTGCATATGTATATGTATATATATATATGCATGTATATCCATATATATATATATACATATATAAGTATATATTTATATGTATATATATTATATGTGTGTGTATGTGTGTGTGTGTGTGTGTGTGTGTGTATATATATGCATATACACATCTCTACTTGAGAGGGCCATGTTGTCGGATTCGTGATTTGAATGACTTTACCAGGTGATGCTATTAAGTTAGACATGGCCTGGGCCAATACCGGCCGAAACCTATCAGAGATGATATATATACAACACACACACACACACACACACACACATATATATATATATATAATATATATGAGAGAGAGAGAGAGGATAAAGCCATGAATGTATAAATGCTTGGTGTAATGCGACTCGTGATCGAGAAAGACCACTTCCTAAATCCATTTCATTCAAAGAAACAAATACCCTTTGCTGTCCTTCCAGCACCGTCACATATTGATCTGAAGGCCTGCAAAGGACTTACATGTCATGCCACACAGCAGGATCCCAGACTTATACATGTTGGGACTGACAGTGCCGGGTAATTCCACTCACCAACTCAGATATATTGTTTATAGCAGAGATATAACATCAAGGAATTGAAGCCTAAAGAATAGGCGATAGGAATCGATTCTGCTAGCTTTGTTACTTATCCACCCCGAGGGTATCAAAACGCAAGCTGGGCTACGTACTTGTGGAGAGAAGGTAATAAATAGGAAAAGATGAGTGTTTCTTATTAGGTACAAGGCCAACCGGTTTCAGTGGTGTTTGCTGGCCCGTACCAGGGAAAATCAAAAATGATTCTGGCAAAATTTAGATTCTAAATGCAATGGGCTGGAAAAATTCGTCTGATCTCTATCGTTCATGGAAACCCGAAACGTATATATAGGAGACTAGACGCAACGTAAAGTGGGGGCGCGTGGTTTAGTGGCCAGGGTGTCAGTATCATGATCGTAAGATTGTGGTTTCGATTCCTGGACCAGGCGACGCGTTGTGTTCTTGAGCAAAACACTTCATTTCACGTTGCTCCAGTCCACTCAGCTGGCAAAAATGAGTAACGCTGCGATGGACTGGCGTCGCGTCCAGCCAGCTGGGGGGAACACATACGCCACAGAAACCGGCAAACAGGGTCCATGAGCCTTGCTAGTCTTGAAAAGGGCAATGTTTTTATCGTTACGCAACGTAAAACCCAAAAGGAAGAATTCAGTTTTCCCAAATTGTGACTAAGGCACCACTGAAGCACCGATATTGCTAGAAATAAGAGTTAAAGAACCCTACACTTACAGACATAGCACAAGACTATGTACTGATAGGGGAGTTATCTGCTCCACAGCGAGCGAGGGCACTGCTATATATATAGTATGTGACTTCGCCTGTATCACTAGCGATTTTTTTCCTCTGTCTTCCCTTCTCTGGATCTTTCCTTCTCCTATGTTTCCGACGAAGAGCTCCGCTCGAAACGTCAAACCCTCCTTCTTCCCTTCTTTCCTGAGCGTCCAATAATACTTTATTTGTTCCACATCCTTGCGTTGTTGTCATTTTGTTTTCTTGTTTGGATTAACTATATATATATATATTATATATATATATATATATATATATATATATATATATATATATATATATTATATATATATATATATATATATATATATACATATATATATATATACATATATATATATAACATAATATTGAACAATGAGAGCGAGTGCTAAACATTGCGTTGGTAGATAAAGATTCTTTATTTGTGTCTTTAGGCTAAGAATGGTTTGATGTTCAACAATGCCTGAAGTGCTATGAAGCCTATCACATGGACCGTAGATGATTTTGGATTATTACCATCTTTCTAAGTCAGGCTCGAGGCGATCGAGTTATATGGTTTCAATTTTGAATTAATGCTGTTATTTACTCGACAAGATAGTTGAGTATTTCCTGTCTGTATTTAAGCAACTGTATATTTGTCAGATGCGACGAGATGAATTCATTTGTATGATCAAAGTTGTTGCTCATTCAAGTGGAACCGTAGCCTCGAGGCAGCTGTCCAGAAATATAATTGTCAGATACAACAGCAACATACGGCGTGACAAGTCTGATGGACATTTGAATATATTGTACTTGTCAACTAAACAGGCTTCACACAGTACATGTCTGTATCCTTCCACTCGCACGACCAGGATTGGTTCAAGCATTGGGTAAAGGAAAATTCTTGAAGATGCCATGCAGTGGATCGTCTGTGAAGTAAGGTTCTCAAATGTATGTATGTATGTACGTATGTATGTATGTATCTATGTATGCAGGTATATATGTATGTACGTATGACATGTATGTATGTATGTATGTATGTATGCATATATGTATGTATGTTGGTATGTATGTATGTATGTATGTATGTATGTATGTATGCATATATGTATGTATGTTGGTATGTATGTATGTATGAATCGACGGATGAATGCGTGGATGGATGTACACACCTGTACAACAATAGTATTTATATCTCTCTTTGAATGTATGTTTCTATGCACTTATATAAACATACATATAATCTCCCCTTATTTCGCTCTCGCGTCTCATGTTTGATCTTTGACCTCTGGCCGAAATCAGATCGCCATGTTGATTCGTTAGCTACTGCACGCATTTTTTTTCTCTCCTTCTTTCTGTGTTTTTCTCTCTCTGTGTATCTTTCTGTTGAAGAGCGTAGGCTCGAAACGTTAAAGACTTGTTTTATTTATATTTCCTGAGCGCCATACTAATACAATTGTTCGTTTGTTTTCCACCTGCCTTCGTCTTTTGTTTATTTTCATAAAGCTTCCCGTTATATATAGCGATATACATACATAGATAGATAGAGAGAGATCTGCATACATAATTATATATATAGATATATATGTGTATACTTGTATCTCTGTGTATAAATTTTCATTAATATATTTACATGCACATATGTATGCATCATATATGCATACGTACATATGTGCAAATATATGTAATATATAAGTAAATATATATATATATATATATATATATATGATATAGATATGTGTTTATATACTTATATAGATGTAGATGATGTTATTTTGCATGTATGTGTATATGTATATATGTTTTGCGCATGTATATATCTATGTATGTATGCATGTATATATGTATGTATGAATGTATGTATGTATGTTTGTATGTATGTATGTTTGTATACAGCCATATGCTCATGAGTGATATAACATTTAGGCGTAGATGATGTTGCTATTCGGAATGCAACATTGGAAATCTCTTCTGACAGATACAGACGTGTTAGTAATGAGAATTGTCATAATGAATATTAATACTTATAAATGAGGAGAAAACGACTGTTTCCGCAGGATTTCCATGTAAATATCTTTATCCCGGTTTCTTATTCTTTTCCTCTTTCATTCATATCTCAGTGTGAAGCAGAAATATGCTTCCATCACTGTCCTAACATCGATGCAAGCATGTTATTAACTCTCTCTATAAAACTAATTAGAATCTCTCAAAGCGATACCATTCCTCAGTATTATCTGTCATTATGCAGTTGCTATGCGCAGCAGAATCGTACAAAGCAAGCAAATGAGATATAAACGCTGCTTGATTAAGCAAGGAGTGATTCACAAATGCATTTCTCCTATAAATCTTAGAGGCACTCCTGCAGTCTGCCTGCTTTTTTCTATCGTTTGCTAAGGCGTCCTACGAAATAACTAGTTTTGTTTTATACCACCTTTCTCTTGGTTGCCGACACCTACGTCCTTTTTCTACCTGTTGCAGGTATGCACTCCTGTTCTGTCTTTACCTTAATTGCTTTTTCTTTCTTTTCAATATACACCGAACGTTAACATGCCGTTTTTTTTCTTCAATTATTCACTTGCTAGGTGTGGAAGAAGTCGTTGTGTTCACTGATCTCCTATATAAGGCGGCGAGCTGGCAGACATGTTAGTGCACCTGGCGAAATGATTAGCAGTAATTCGTCTGTCGATACGTTCTGAGTTCAATTTCCGCTGAGGTCGACTTTGCCTTTCATCCTTTCGGGGTCGATAAATTAAGTACCAGTTTCGCACTGAGTTGATGTAATCAACTTAATCCCTTTGTTTGTCCTTGTTTGTCCACTCTATGTTTGACCCCTTGTGGGCAATAAAGAAATATATATATATACATATATTATGATGCTAATGACGACGATGGCTGACAACTCGTAACCGAGCAAAGCCGTCACTGACCGTTGGCCATGCAACCTGCCAGCAATGCCCGTGTATGAGGTTATTGCACCTGCAGTAGGCTTGATCAAATTTCATTCTGCAGCTTCTACCCACGCTCTGGCACCTTCCTACTAGACTGGGCATCGGATAGTCGCCTGCAACATTTCAGTAAGTCTTGCGTAGTACCTCACATATACTCCCCGCCGTACTGACATGATCCAGAAACAAACCAGGGTAAGATATCCAGAGCCAATTTGGAACGCAGGCTCAGGAATATTGGGGCACAATGATCTCAAGTGCAAGCAAATACTCACCGAAATGTTCAGTGGCACTCCATGCACATGTGGTTTAATAACAGAGTGACCTTCTCTTCGAGGCACGCTTTAGCAAAGCCTAAGGGATGCCTCACTCGTGGTGGTCATCCAGCACGCCGAAATTTCTACCATTGCTAGACAATCGTTGAACCTTCAGTAGTTTATCCGTCCTTTTGACAATTCTTGATAGTCTTGCTGAGTTTGTAGCAACCCTCCTTAGCAGGCTACCCTAACGGTGGTACCTGTTTAGCCACCGACAAACCGAATCCTGCTTAAGTTATTGTAGAAAGCTTTTAATAATCGCCAAACACTGAAAGGGAGTTGCTGATAAGAATAGTAAACTTGATAATTATAAACATGATAATAATAAGAAGCATGATAATTAGAACTCTTGCATTTTGATAAAAGTTCTGAAAATATTAAGGAAAATGTATTTAGCCACAGTTGCAGAGTCTAAAATAATAATCGCTTGTTGCAGCACAGGGCTCTTTGTGTTTCCGTCATGAATAAATGATCAGAATATTGACTAACAAATACGTCACTCAGATCGTTAATGCCCCTTTTATCAACATACAGTCACAAATATCAATTTATCCAAATATCCTCTCTCATGTCTTCGAAAGTCTCATCACCGCTTGCCTAGCATTTAAGTAAATATTCTCGAAGGTTTTCTTCTTGGAAAACACATTCTGAAAAAAAACATTATTTAAACTGACAGGCTTCATAGTTCGAACACAAAGTTAATGTTAATGGAGCTAAACGTATCTCCACTGGTATATGCTGATATACAAAATAATTAAACTTCCCCTATTTTGCTTCAGTATTTTCATCTCCTTTCAATCAATCTTTAACACTCGAGGACCAAACCACTATCCAGATAAATACCGTTATTTATCAATGTCTGTAATATTTGTAATATTGTTGTTATTGTTGTAATTGAAGCTCAGTGGAGGCGCAATGGCCCAGTGGTTAGGGCAGCGGACACGCGGTCATAGGATCGCGGTTTCGATTCCCAGACCGGGCGTTGTGAGTGTTTATTGAGCGGAAACACCTAAAGCTCCACGAGGCTCCGGCAGGGGATGGTGGTGATCCCTGCTGTACTCTTTCACCACAACTTTCTCTCACTCTTACTTCCTGTTTCTGTTGTACCTGTATTTCAAAGGGCCGGCCTTGTCACTCTCTGTGTCACGCTGAATATCCCCGAGAACTACATTAAGGGTGCACGTGTCTGTGGAGTGCTCAGCCACTTACACGTTAATTTCACGAGCAGGCTGTTCCGTTGATCGGATCAACCGGAACCCTCGTCGTCGTAACCGACGGAGTGCTTCCATAAACACTCTCCAATTTAAGCTCTGTTTGGATTTATGTTTTGACATATTACAAACTAGCCTCTTTACTTTAGCACAGAGGTTCCCAGACTCTTCACTACCGAGGACCCCTTTTATTTAAATGAGTTTTCCCACCAACCCAGGATATTGAAAGGTCTATCAGATTATGATGTTCACGGATCCCAGTTCTACCTTTGTGGACCAGCAGAGGTCAGCGAAACACAGGTTGTGTACCACTGATTTAGCATGTTCTAATACATCTACCTATTTGAAATTGAATAATTCAGTACTGCAATCGTGAATGTCATTAATCTGGATTAGTCAAATCCATTTGATCTCTTTACAAACAGTTTTGCCTCATATGCATATCTTTATTATCTCCCGAATCTTCATCACTAATAATGGTTTCACATTTTGGCATGATGCCAGCAGAATCGGGGGATGGGGACAAATCGAACCTAGAGTTTAGCTGGTACTTAATTTATATAATCCAGAAAAGGAACGAAAGACAAAATTGATATAAAGACGGACGAAATGCCATTAAGTATTTCGTACGGCATGCAGACGATTCTCCAGTTTGCTATTCCTTATTCCTCGAATATTTTATAAAGATTTCATTAAATTCCTACATTTTGTCTCATTTCACAACCCTTAAGTCATTTCCTTTTATTTCAAACATTCCGTTTCCTTTTTCACATACATTTTTATTCACATATCCTCGATATACACACACACACGCTCACACACACAAACAAACAAATACACATACACACAAACACACACACACAAACAAACAAATACACATACACACAAACACACACACACACGCGCGCTTGCACACACAGATACACACACGTACACACATACACACATATACACGCACGCACACAAACAAACAAACAAACACACATACACACAAGCACACACACACACACACGCTTGCACACACAGATACACACATGTACACACATACACACATACACACGCACAAACACACACACACACAAACACACACACACACATACACACAAACACACACACACACACACACGCTTGCACACACAGATGGACACACGTACACACACACACACACAAATACATATTATTTATTGACTTATCTGTACATTTAATCATTGAGACTAATACTTTGAGCTATACATCGTATTGTATCATTGCATGTCGTGTCATATTGGCTTTGCTATTTCACACAACCCCCACACAATACAATATATTTACTTTCGCGTCCATTTAATAACCCCGAGGCGAAGATTTTTGTCACATTTAATTCATTAAGATAATTTTCACGCTTACATCTCTGATTTGTTGAACCCCTGGAGAATAAATCATTCTCATCAACCATCAGTATTTCGTATATTATAATTTCCCCAGGTAAGCCCCACAAATATTAATGTTTCACATTCACCTGAGTAATAATTTAATTTATTTTAATTTGCTTATTATTAGATACAATTTCGCACAATTTCTTATTATTAAATACATTTTCCTACCACAAGTTATATTAATTTGTTCACGAACACTGCAATTCTCTTCCATTTTTTCTTTCGTTATTTTTCGTCTTTAATTCTGGGTAAACCATTTTAGTGTAAACATCTTTTCTCTACTACCAATTATTTATTTATTTTATAAAGCCACAATGATTAAAATACTAATCTGTAGATTTATATTTAGAAAACACAAGAATGCTAAAAGCTGGAAAGACGTTCACTGGTCTCATTTTCTCGTAGGAGAAATTCTTCAAAATCGCGCAGCGTCATCAGGGAATTTTACTGCCAAGGCAATTACAGCAGCGAAACTTTTATCTAAGAACGGGTGTACACGGGCAGGATTTACTTGTTTACAGATATTATTAATTGGAAGGCGGTGAGCTGGCAGAAACCTTAGCACACCGGGCGAAATGCTGAGCGGTATTGCGTTCTGAGTTCAAATTCCGCCGAGGTCGACTTTGCCTTTCATCCTTTCGGGGTCGATAAATTAAGTACCAATTACGCACTGGGGTCGATGTAATCGACTTAATCCGTTTGTCTGTCCTTGTTTGTCCCCTCTATGTTTAGCCCCTTGTGGGTAGTAAAGAAACAGATATTATTAATTGGGTTGCAAGTCAATTCAAACTGATATATTTATACATATTTGAGTATGTATATACATATATGTTTGTATATGTGTGGTGTGTGTGTATGTGTGAATAATAAGAAAATGGAGATATTGAAGTTAATAGGAGTTTATTATCTGCCAAAAATTGGACAAGTGGAAATAATATATATCCTTATAATTAAGGGAATACAAAAATCCCTTCCCTACATGCTGAAGGTAGACGCTAAATTATCTGACCACTTTAAAAATCACAAATATTACTCACGTGCTGAAATCTAGGGAGCAAACCTACGGCAAATAATAACAATAAAGATAGCCCTGGATTAGCTAATTTCGGAATTTTCCCATTGGTTTTTTTCCTCATCCGCAGATTATACATAAAGAAAATAATTGAGATAGTTATACATACCCCAAAGAAAGCAAACGCAAACTCATAAATACATATAAATACCCCAGATACATACAACAACTAATTCCGAGGCTTACCTTCCACATGTTTATCCGATCGCAGGAAGGAATTTCAGCTCCTTTATAGGATCCAGTTAGCTCAAGACATCATCAGGAGGAAAGACGCCCGGTTTCATCCCCTACTCCTCTACCTTTTTGACGTGGCGCCCCCTCTATTTCGGAGGTGTCTTCAGCTTCTGGTGTTAAGTACGTGTCTTCTTTCTTCTGTTCCCTCGCCTCTTCGATGTATCGTCAGCGAGTGTCAGCCGGTGACTGACTGTCTTCTCAAATTTTTCCCTTTAAATACCTGCCGCATAGGCTCCAACAGGCAGTCACAGCAAGTTGTCACGTGACACTGTCTCACGTTAACTGACTAGCGAAGGCGCGTAGTTTTAGCCCGCGCTTTTTCTAAACGACCGTCACCTGTCAGCAGGCAGCCCCAGCAAGTTGTCATGTGACATTGTCTCACCTTAACTGGCTAGCGAAGGCGCGTAGTTTCAGCTCGAACTTTTTCTAACCGACCGTCACCTGTCAGTCAGCGAAGCTGCTTCAGTCAGCTTGTCTCACCTAATGATGTTATATCCCGTCGGCGTGTTTATGATCTTCAAGCCATTTTCGGTCTTCCCGCTTTAGCCATATATAGAAGCTGGTTTTTTCTACTGCCTCCTGTACTCTCCTTATCAGTTTACCCACATTAGCGGTTATGCTCTCCTGAAGTCATTTCGAAATCTGACATGTGGCACCCAGTTGCAGCTGTACAAGTAATATCGACTTGATAACGGGAGTGAGCTTATGTCTACACAAACATTTGATCACCATAAATAAACAAATCATCCCTATGGTTGTTCGGTAAGAAATAGTCGAGCCTTCATCCTTCGTCTAATGACGGGAGAGTCCATGTAATATATATATATATATATATCATATACATATGTATATATATATATATATATATATATATATATATATATATTATATATATAAATATATACGGAGATGTACTTGCATAGCGAGTGACTTGATCTGAAATCGTGTGCTGGAACGAAAACAATTGCAGCACGGAAGGTGTCTATAAGCCATTTAAGAAACACACAAAACCGTTAGATTCACTTCAACATTTAAATTCAATTTGTCAGAATATTTTCTTCGCTTTGAGATCGCGACCTTTTCACTAACAAAGCTTCATGCTGCATCTCGAACAGTGAACGCCTTCCACGCAGCAATTGTTATAAATATATATATCTGCATATATATATAGTTAATCCAAACACGAAAACACAGAGAGAAAAGACAACAACGCGCGCACGTGGAACAGGTATAGTATTATTGGACGCTCAGAAGGAAGGGAAGAAGGAGGGTTTAACGTTTCGAGCGGAGCTCTTCGTCAGAAACATGGGAAAAGGAAAGATCCAGAGATGGGACGATAGAGGAAAAAAATACATATATCATATATATATATGTGTGTGTATACATATATATATATATATATATATATATATATATCAAAAGAAAAACAGGATGCAAAGGATGCAAAGGGTATATTTATCAAAATATATACCCTATCACCTACACCACTAACTGGCATATACAGGTGCTTACAGTTATCAAGTATTCACCCTGAATTTATATATATATATATATATGTGTGTGTGTGTGTGTGTGTGTGTGTGTGTGTGTGTATATATATGTATATATACAAACGATCGCATCGTCCGAGTGTTGACATGTACCTACTTGCGACGATGCAAACTTCATTTAATCAAGATATCCTCACCTGAATCGTAGCCAGCGGTATACAAGTCGCTTTGAAATCTATCACTTCCGAATTTCTTATCTACTCAATTCCTTTACTTTTGTATTGCATTCGCATATCTGGCAACCTTGAAATATGAAATGATTTTTTTTTTCAGCTTACCATTCTTCGATAAGGAAAAAATCCACAACAAACTTACACTTCTATTCGCAGTAAAATGTTGTACTTAAGGGAACTCATTTTAGTACCGTTCATTATTTGATACTTCACTCGATAAAAATGAAATACAACCGATTTTTATAACGGTTTCGCTTCGTATGCTTATTCTTGCATTTAGTTTTCGTAGAGATATTTTTTTGTTTTCATTTCAATAAAATGAAATTTGTGTCTGATATGAACCAATTTTTAGATAATAAATACAAACTTATTTGAATGTTTCATATATAAATAAAGCGGCGCAATGGCAGAACAATTAGCTCATCTGGCACAATGCTTAGCGGCATTTCGTCTATTCTCACGCTCTGAGTTCTAATTCTGCAGACACTGACGTTGCCTTTCATCTCAGTGTTGTTAAAATAAATACCAGTGAAACAGTGGGGTCGATGTAACTGACTTACCCGCTCTACCTAAGTTTGTGGCCTTAAGCCAAACTACTGAAATCAATATTTTATATTTTTCTTTTGTTGTCACCCGCAAAATTGCCCAAATGCATAACGAGTATATGTGAAGATTTTATACATCTCTTGAAATTTTTCTTCAAGCCAGGTTAGCTCTAATCAAGCTCACCAGAAGGAAAGAAATCTCTGCAAATTTTGTTAGGTGACATTATATATATATATATATATATCTGTAAAATAATATGTGACAGTTATTCCGTAGCCAAGACAAAACTCTGACTTTCGGATGCCGAGGTGGAAATCCACAACACCATCTCTTCGGTTATCTGGCCAGATATCCGAAGAGATGGTGTTGTGGATTTCCACCTCGGCATCCGAAACTCAGAGTTTTGTCTTGGCTATTGGATTATTGTCACATATTATTTCCTCTATTTACATAATATTTCCTCTATTTACATAATATTTCCTCTATTTACATAATATTTCCTCTATTTACATAATATTGAGGTCTCTTTCTTTCTTTTGTTATCTTACCGTTTTTAACAATATATATATATATATATATATATATATATATATATAAATATATATAAATATATTCGTATTTTTAGCAGTTTTAATATAAAGTATAACATTAAACTACAGAATTACTCCACATATTCTGTAGATTATATATCTATTATATTTTTACTAGAAAAAGGGATAATAGGGACTTCGAAGTTTCGGCCTGTTAGCCATCGTCGGACGGTGGGTATACATCTCACTCACTTACACAGGCACATACATATATAAAGATGCACGTATATAATCTGTAAGTCTATCTATCTATCTATCTATCTATCTATCTATCTATCTATCTATCTATCTATCTATCTATCTATCTATCTATCTATCTAACTCTCTATCTATCTATCTATCTATCTATCTATCTATCTATCTATCTATCTATCTATCTATCTGTCTATATATATATATATATATATATTCATAAATGAGGGTGAAAAATTAGATATTAATTTAATAATACCGTCAGTTTAACAGCAAGTGGAAAAAATCTTCGGTGGCTATACCAGAATAAGGAGCTATTTCTAGCACTAGAGTTAGCCACTTATCGTTAACTCTCTTATATTTATATATATATATATATATATATATATATATATGTGTGTGTGTGTGTGTGTGTGTTTATATATGTGCACATGTAACAACATACATATGTATATATGTGTGTGTGTATGTGCGTGTGCGTGTCCATGTGCGCCAGCTACTTTGAATGTTAACTTCGTTATGAGATGTTCTCGATTTTTAAGACAGCATGGTGCGTAGTTTGCTAAGAAAAATAGATGGGAAATAAATTGCTTAAATTATTTTTCCATGCTGATTACTGTAATACAGGAGGAGGGAAAAAATTTACCAAGTTTTGTACCGTTAAAGTGAATTATACATTTTTGAAGGGGGGAAATTTTCCGGAACGTTGTATTACATTCATTAGAATATTTGAAAATTAGGAAGAGAGAAAAATATCAGAAAAATGTAATTATATAACAAACAACATTATACGTTCAGGGAAAACAACATCATCATCATCACTATAATCAATTTCGTCATCATCACCATCATCATCATCATCATCATCATCATCATCATCATCATCACTACAATCATCGTCACTGTAATCAGTTTCGTCATCATCATCTTCATCATCACTATCAACACCATCAGCAGCAGCAGCAGTAATATTATCATTATTACACCAGCAGCAACAGCAACAGAAGCATCAGCATCATCAGCAACAACCAATATATGTAGTGAAAGAAGAATAAGTTTGGTGGCGAGGATTTTGTGAATAAATGCAAGAAAACGGAAAAAAACACAGCAAAAGCAAATAATAAAATTAATAACAGTAAAAATAATTACAATAAGTCGAATATCATGTAGTAGTAGTAGTAGTAGTGGTGGTGGTGGTGGTGGTTGTGGTGGTGGTGGTAGTAGTAGTAGTAGTAGTAATCATGGTGAATGTGGTGGTGGTCATGTTTGATGTCGGGGTCGTGGTATGGAAGTGATGATGGCGATGGTGGCAGTATTACAAGTAGTAGTAGTAGTAGTAGTAGTAGTAGTAGTAGTAGTAGTAGTAGTAGTAGAAGAAGAAGAAGACTAACAACAACATAAAAAGAAGAGTAGATGGAAAAAGAAGAGAGAGAGACGGTGGATCTCTTTACATTACGAGGGCTCAAGCTGCATCGGACAGTACAAAAGCGAAATACACAAAGAGGAATTTTTAAAAAAAAACATAAAATATGATTGTGTCAATCACACAATTAGAGTAAGAAAATACATAAACTTGAGGTGAAGAATACGAATAAATATATACAGAAATAGCAAAATTTTCACCATCAACTGTACGGAACAACAAAACCAACAAACAAAATGTCTTGAGTTGTTGTCATCCAAGTAATGTCATTCAGAAAACACCACACTTAAAACCTGGATTACAATAAAGAGTTGGAACCAAATTTTCAACATTCTTTGTTTTTTTTTTGTCTTTTTTCTTGTCGCAAAACAATTGCCGCATTCAATGCTCGTTTACGCCTGAAAATCGCACGTAACTTTTCCGAATGATATTAATACGTTGGGTGTAGCGCACCTTACACTCACATTACAACTCATGGAGGGGGGGGAATGCTTAAATTGATGAGAGCTTGTCTTTGAGAGTAAATAATATGAGGAAATTATGAACGATTCCAAAATGATAATAATAACAACAACAACAACAACAACAACAATACTACTACTACTACTACTAATAATAATAATAATAATAATAACAATAATAAGAATAATAAGAACAATAATAATAATAACAATAATAATAATAATAATAATAATAATATTGATATTAATAATAATAACAATAATAATAATAATAATAATCATGTTGCTTAGAAAATTATAATACTGTTAATAACTGAAATAAAAGCCATTAAATAAACCTAATTGGAAATTTATGGATTGTCAGCAAAAACTACATTATTATCTGAAGTATGTTCTCCCAATTTCCCCGAGTTGACTGACAATCAATAAATTTGCGCAGAAATTAGTCCTTAAAATATATGAATAAATAATGCGATGCGATGTCGGTGTGTATATACACACACACATATATATATACACACACACACCCATACACACACACACACACCACATATATATATATATATATATATACGCATATTACACACACACATATAGGTCTCTATACATCTATGTTTTATGAATGTATATATGTACGTATATATGTATATATGTATATATATACTGCGATGAATTAAGCTTATATAATATTAATATATATGCATATATATATATATATATACATGTGTGTGTGTGTGTTTATGTGTGTGTTTGTGTGTGTATATATATATATATATATATATATATATATATATACATATACGTATACGCAAGTGAGTGTATGTTTAGGCGCGTGTCCGCTTCTGATGCAACTAATTGCAGTTACAAAACAGTTATAAATAATCATATATCTATATATAATTCCAAATTATACATAAATATATATCAGAATTCAAGAGTCGTACGTGATGGCCGACCCCTGTAAATATTGCAGCAAAATAATTTAGTTAATCATCCATACCTATCCACGTAGGGAATGTTTGTAGCTGCCTCAGCAAGTTTGAAACCAAAAAAGTATTTAAAATAAGACGTATATTTTTGATCCCACAGAAAGCCATAGAATCTTTGTGCAAATATACTTTTTAAATGTATGAGATAAATTTGCGACTGAGCCTTAGACGGATGATCAAGACTTCACTCCCGACTAATACGGATACCATCACCGGAAGTAATGTCAAGGATTTCTCTTCTTTACACCACAGAGCAGCCAAACAGTGATTAGACTCGAAGTAATTTTTATGAAGTAGTGATATCTCTGCGAGGACCGATTTTAGGGGACAAATGAGAGTACGGGATACAAATTTTCTTATATGGAATTGACATAGCAACCAGTGCCGTTGAGGGGGGACGCATAGGAATTGCATGTCTTTAATTCTCCAGAATATAAGACCTGCTGGAAGGGCCAGTCGGTGGAAAGCCCTTAAGCTGGCTGTAGATTTGGAAGTGTTTTCTTCGAGAGCCTTGTGGCTCACGAGTTGCAAACCCTGGGAAGATGACTGTTCCGAGGAGTAGAGCCAAGTAGATATACGATAAGACTAAACCATTCCTGGCTGGATCGCTAGGGTGAAGACGTCTGGCGGTTGAAAGACCCGAACACCTTAATGACCACAAATATCATCACTTATGATGTCTCTATCAATATCACATGGCGTTGTATGAAAAGAAACTCTTCTATCATAAGCATAATATAATTTAGATGTATAGATATTAGACTACAGTATTTTAGGATGTTGGCTTTTTGAGGATCTCTGTATGGAAAATATTATATTAGCTTACATCAGCAAAATACTAATAGTATTAGATGAGATTAGATTTAGTTGGACTAATAGAATAAGAGTTTTGACATAATTGACAGAAGATATCCAATTTTTGCATAAAAGCCTAATTTTATAGAAGTGTACATTATCGATACATGAACATACACAAAAACGTATCTATGTGTATGCATGTGCATGTATGTATATATATATTTATACATATTCTTACATATACATACACACATATTTGTATATATATATATATATATATATATATATATATATATATATGCATACTTGTCTATGTATGTATCTAACTACCAGCTTATCTATCCCTATATATATATATATATATATATATATATATATATATATATTATATATATATACCTACATATATATGTCTCTAAATAAATTATATGTAGGCATGTATATAAGAAGCGTTACACACGTATGCACGTGCGCACAGTGCATACAAGAACACATACATACACACAACCATGCTCTTTCTCTCTCTCTCTCTTCACACACAAGCGCATGCACACGCGGCGCACACACATATACCGAAGCACATGTGTTTGCAAAAAAACGTGAAGTAGAGACGTCTTTACACATGAAATGAACCTTCAGGAAATATTCACACTTTTATCGTTGCCGCCAATTAGCAACTTAATATTCTACTTGTCACTCAAAATAAAAGTCTATATTCTTTTCAAATATGCGAAAAACAACAATCTTTACACATTAGATAAGATTTTACTTCGTTTCTTATTCGACAATTATATAGCGTATTTGCTCCTGTTGATCAGAATTAAAGCATATATTCCTTCGTTCTGTAATTTATTCGGAATAGACAGATGCTGTTTTAATATATTCATCATACGTTTTCGTTTACATATAATGAATTTGCAAATGTCATACTGCGGTGCATTTGAAGATGTGTATCACACACACACACACACACACACACACACACACACACACACATATATATATACACATATACACACGTGCCTATTCCCACCATCACCTGACAAACAGCATCGGTTGTCAGGCGATGGTGGGGGACAAGCACAGACACACAAATACACACACATATATATACAAATATATAAATATACATGTACGATGGGCTTCTTTCAGTTTCCGTCTACCAAATTCACTCAAAAGATGTTGGTCGGCCCGAGGTTGTAGTAGAATACACTTGCCCAAGGTGCCACGCGGTGGGACTGAACCAGAACCCATGTGGTTGATAAGCAAGCTATTTACCACACAGCCACTCCTGCGCATGTTTATATAATTGATAAAAATGAATGCTGTTGACAGTAACTTCGACGTTTGGGTCTGCTAACATGAAGCATCGAAGTCAGAGTGAACAACAATCTTGTTTGAAATGATGCAGTTTACACAACAACGGTATAGAGTAACCAACTAGACTAATCTAAAATGGTTTTTATCATAACTAAACATAAAACCAAACGATAATGCACGTGCGCGGATGTGTGTGTGTGTGTGTGTGTGTGTGTGTGTGTACACAGGTCATGAGATACCCCATACTTATATCTTGTAACTTGCTTAGCCTTAGGTTTGTCTACACAAAGCAAATTCATGATTAGCTAAGTTGAAGCGACGTCTGTTTTCTTTCTATATTTCTTTTAGGCTATTTATAACAAGAACTACTTTATCAAACACATCCATCTTATTTTCAAGGTTATTCTATCTCAGATGATGCAAGATATGTTTTCAGGCATAGTTATTGCGACTGAGCAATTCAAAACTTTCCTTTATGTATTTAAACTCATTTTTTCTTTCATGCTTATTACATCCAACGTATCCTTACCTTCATTAAAAAAACAGGGTGCAATTTGCGCCAGATTTGTTTGCTACTTCTACAAGATTTAACAGGTGAGTCTTCTGTTTGTGGCTTCCGTGTTCCTTGTATTTTCATTATGCAATATGTCTTCAGGACTCACTTTAATTTTCTATCACGTGGACACTTTGAAGATGTATTATTGTAGCCTTTCCTCGTAGTTCTCGTATTTGTGTACAATTTGATGCAATCTATTTTAATTTTACTTCAGGTCAACTTGTAGTCTAATGGTTGCCGTTTAGGATTGAAAATCATAAGCCTCATAATTCTCTGCAACCTGCTATACAATTGTAATCGTCCGATTGTTTCCTTTTTTAATTATGGTTATTGTTTATCGCCTCTTCTGTTCTATTGAACAAAACAATTACACTACTCAACAACCAATTGTCATCAGCGATATTATAAGGTGTTTTATAACTAGTTTTGTCTACGGATTTTAAAAATGTAATCGGTTTCCTTCTATCGGGTACAGTTTTTCTGATGAGATGAGATGAGAGAGGTATACTCCGATAGCAGTATCGCTACACGTAAACGTCTTATACAGGTAACTTCTGACTTCTCATTTATAACTATTTGTATTCATTTTGTAATTTTATGTTTTCATAATCTTTTCATTTCATATATTTTACTTTCTGCTTAAGGTACCAAGTCATCATCATCATCATCATGATCAAATTCTACTCAGGATGTCATGGTATTGCAAAAATAGTCCTGCAATATTTTGTCATGACTGTGGTTCATTTACCACCAAAGTTCAGTAACGTGCCATCACAAGTGAAATTAAGAAGATCTACCAGTTATACTTTGGCTGCTTTCTTGAGGATCAAGACAAGAGTCGGGCCCCGCATATCATCTGCTCAGCTTGTTCAAATGGACTAAGGGATTGGCTAAATAAGAGGAAGAGAGCAATGCCGTTTGTAATACCTGTGATATGGAGATAGCCAAAGGATCATTTCATGGACTGTTATTTCTGCAACAATAATGTATATGGGTTTACTCTAAAGACCAAGCATCAGATTGTGTATCTCAACTTGGAATCAGCAAGAAGACCAGTATCATACCACGATGATGCTCTTCCTATTCCAATACCACCAGAAAATGGCCTTCAGATGTCTAACGGAGATGTATTTTCTGAAGAAATTAATACTGCTGTGGATGACACCGAAGTGGGTGCAGATTTCACGATTGAAAATGAAGACGTACCACAGACATTTCAAGGAGAGTTAAATGATTTAGTTAGAGACTCGACATTGTCGAAGGATAAAGCTGAACTATTAGCATCTCGCCTACAAGATAAGTCTCTGCTTATGAAAGATGCTTGTACTACTCATTTCAGGAAACGAAATAGGGAACTGACTTCATACTTCTCTGTTGATGGACTACTTTGTTTCAGTAATAACAGTGATGTGTTATTTCGCTGTTTGTTCCAAGAGCATGTTTCAGCTGAATGGCGCTTATTTATTGATTCATCTGAGAGAAGCCTCAAGGCAGTACTACTACACAACGGCAATGAGAAACTATCCATTCCATAGGACATTCAGTGCACATGAAGGAGTATTATGAAAACATGCAAGTACTCCTCAATGCCATAAAGTATACAAATTACAGCTGGAAAATATGTGGAGACTTGAAGGTGATTGGAATGTTGATGGGAATGCAATCTGGGTTCACGAAATATTGTTGCTTTTTATGCCTATGGGACAGTCGTACAACTAACAACCACTATGTGCAATCAGAGTTGCCTTTGCGAAAATCATATGAGCCGGGAGTTTCTAGTGTCCAGAGTAAGCCACTTTTAAACTCTGAAAATATTCTTCTTCCCCCTCTTCTCATAAAGCTCGGCCTCGTGAAGCAATTCGTGAAGACACTTGCCAGAAAACACTGAAAAGGTTTTGAATATGTAAAGCACAAAACACCGAAGCAAAACTGGAGTTGGGCGTATTCATAGGTCCTCAGTTAAAAGAACTCCTGAAGGACAACAACTTCCTCACAGTACTGGATGAGATTGAGCTTAGAGTTTGGGAATACTTCAAATGGCTCTGTGAAAATTTCCTAGGCAACAAGAGATCTCTAGAGTTTAGAAATGCAGTGAAATTACTTCTAGACTCCTACGCTGCAATGGCTGTCGGATGTCGCTCAAAGTCCATTTCCGTGATTCACATCTGGACTTTTCTTTTTGCAGTGAACCTTGGAACAGTGTCTGAAGAACAAGGGGAATGCTTTCATTCGATGGAACAACGATGTCAAGGATTTTGGAATGCAGGAATGTTAGCTGACTACTGTTGGATATTATTCAGGGATGAACCTGAGACCAAACACCATAGAAAGTCCAAATCCCAAAGATTTTAAGTTGTTATGCATGTGAGTGTATTCTAACTTATTTGTACAGAGTAAGTTTAATTTTGTACAATAAAAAGCCATGAAATCATCGTATCTTGTATTCAATATACTTTATATAGACATGCTTTACGTATCCGATAAGTTAAAACAGCAGGTATCATTAACATGAAAATGTGACCTGATAGAGGAAATCGGACTTCAGATTCATAATCAGCATAAAAAATTAACCCAGAAAAGGCACCAGCAACTCTAATGATTAAAAAAGTTTCATTTTGTTGACCAGTGTTATCTCAAACATCCCAACTTTGCATGTAGCCATTTTGTATTTATTAGCGACATAGTCATCGTTGGACTATATTGTGTAATACGGTTCCTTTGAAAATATGCATCATCTGTTATTGATTGGGCTACTATTTCTAGCAGGTAGAGCTACGATATAGCGGCTTCCTTGTTGAAAACTTAATTGTTTGGTCCCCTCTATACTGCATTCAATAACGTTTACACGGTCTCAAGTATTCTAACAACATAACAATGACTGAAGCGCTTCCCTTATTTTGCATGGCTATTTCTATGATGAAGTTAGATTTAGAAAAACAAATTGGAGTTTGCTATTGCAATGTTTATTAGGAGACGTGAATCAGGGAGGTCTTGTTTTGCGTATTATCATATGTGAGCATTTCACTCATCCTTCAGATGATTACGTTTAATCTACATAACACTAAAAGCATCAGAGTGAATATTTGATTTTCTTTCAATTTTTTGCTACGCTCTTAAACCAGAATATTTCATTTGTAGCTCATCCAGTGACATCAGCCACCGGTGTTGCTCGTTCTACTAAAAATGTCATCCAAGCTTCTTTGAAATCACACCATCATCTCTTCAGAAGGAAATTAGGAGCCAATTAGTTCATCCAATCGTTGTCGATTGAACGGTTACACACATGCACGAATGATGGGCTTAACCGAGATTAATGATTAAGTTTGTCATGCAATAACAATGACAGCGAACTGATGGAGTCGCTTTGAGCGTCGTATATTTGTAGGTTGTCTCTGAGCTGAAATCCCTCAGCAGTCATCATTGGCATTCATCAATGTCTGGCTGATAAATCAGTGGTATTCGGAATAATGTGCCCTCTTTCTCATTCCTACTGTCTCTCTTTCTCTCTTTCTGTATAAGCTACGTTGAAGCTGCCCCAAGAAAGACCTTTTCACATTCTGGTATCCTAATTACCGCCCTCATTATTCTAAAGGGTCACAAAGAAACAGGATTTTACACAGCTTTTATCGATCCGATTTCATTCACAAGAACTGGTTCGATAAAGAGACTACAGCGGGAACTTTTACCAAATTTCTAGCGCAATGTGATAAAATTCTCAACAAACGTTATTGTGAATCTTATGCTTTACAACAATGGTTAAGATGCTGCACAGCTTCTGCCCTTGAAATACAAAGTGTAAGTTCAAGAATGATCTCCAAGTGCAACTTGAAATCAGTTCATCTTACTTCACGGCTTCTCTATCGAATGTAATCGTCCTGTCGTAAATACAACAATTATGGTACGTTTTGTATTTTTATAAATTTTATAATTCCTATCTGTCATCTTTCTACATTCTTTCCACGTTCCTTACTTGTCTACCTAACATCTGTATTATTTCACAAATGCCGTTATCTCTATCTATTGTCGATACGAGTTTATTTAATAAGGGGTCTGCACTCAATGTGCAAACCTATGATCATATTAATTCGAGCCTTATCCATGTCACCTCAGCTGTTCATGCATTCTCAAACATGTAGCTTTAATTGTGCGGCTGCTGCATGGCCGGGTAGACAGCGTGTTGCACTAGAAACTGTAAGATAACGGTTTCGATTACTGGACCGGGTGGTATCGGTAATTTTCCTGAAAAAAAATCACTTTATTTCACGTTGTTCTAGGACCCCGTTGCCATGTGGTGTGTGACGCCCTGTGCACATGTAGAAGCAATTTCGATTTGATGGAGGGAGGAACGAGCTAATGTACTGCACAAATATTTCATTATAAACAAACCTTCTTTGCCATTTGTTCAGCAACAAGTTATAGAATACGCTTCCTCGGACCCCGAGAGACTCTCATGATTAGTTTTATTTAAAACAACAAACCAAAAAAATCAATGGTATAATTCTTTGGAGATCTCTCTGCAATCTGCATCATTTCTTGCCTATGTAGACTCAACCTCGTTAAATTCGATCTGTTATATTTATTTTCGAATTCCTTTTCTCACAATGGTTTATAGGATTTTTGTTTACCCCAAAAAAACAAATTCGTCCCAATATTTGTATCTCTTCGCCTATTTTTCAGTTATACATACATATAGTCTGTAATTCCATGTAGTCTCCATTTGATCAGTTTCCCTAAACGACATTGTATATCCTATATATATATAAACCAGCCGAGTATATCATTGACGTATTTCATTATCAAGTTTAATATTTGGGCTAAATTGTCACATGCAGTATATAGATTATTTTCCAAAATTCTTCTGCTTCTTTTCCCCTGATCACGTTCTTTTTATATCTTCATTTGTTGATTTGTACCCAATCTTCCATCAGAAATTTTTTTGGCGGGCTTCATTAATACTCTCTATTCCCTTTGGTCTCACTCACTCTCTCTCCCTTTACCTCTCTCTCTTCACTTTCTCTCTCTCTCTCCCACATGCTCTCTCGCTGTTTCTGTCTACATTTGACACGCTTACTCTTTTTCAATCGCTCTGGCAAGCTTTCCTTTCTTCTTTTGTATCTATTCTCTTTTTATTGCTGCTTGGAATATTTTGATTCTTTTCTTCGCAACACTGTTTTATTTCTATATTTGACTCATATAATTCTCTGTAGGAATTCCTTGTATTTTGTACAAAACATGTTATTACGAAGGAGAAATTATTTCAGTCTCCATTCCAAAGTCCTGATCCGCAAGGAGTTTACTACAATTAGCTGCTATCAACGTTCTTATTTGCGGTGTTGCGGTCAAATCTTTTTTATTTTATGTCTCATATATGCATATACAAACATACATACATACACACGCACACATTTTTATCTATTTATTATATATATATATATGTGTGTGTGTGTATGTATATATATATATATATATACATATAAGCACACACACGCTCATATATATATATGCGTGTGTTTGTGTGTGTATATATATATATATATATATATATATATATATGTATGTATGTATGTATATTTCTATTGATATATATGTATATTTGAATATGTTTATATATGTATATGTATGCATGTATCCCTCTCTCTATTATGTATGTATGTATGTATGTATGTATGTATCTATGTAAGTCCATGTTTTACGTGTTTTAGCTATTTGGCTGATAATATTTATATTAATCTTTATATGTCCTTTCTGCTTTGGTAAATCTCTTTCGCTATTTTTATTCACGGCACCAGTTACTCTCTCTCTCTCTCTCTCTCCTCTCTCTCTCTCCCTCTCTCATCCTTACATGATACTTTCTTCTCCATCTTGTGCCATTTCTATTGACATTTTCTGCTCGTTGTTGTGTATTAGACGTGAAACGCACACGTTATATCTGTTTCATCGTTGCAGGTGAGGATAATTTGATATATAGCTTCACTTACTCCACTCCGTTTCTCCGTCGTTTTTCTTTGTTCATCTGTTCACATTTGCGATCGCTATTTTAGGGCTATATTCGTTTCTCTTTCCTTCTTTTCTCCTATTATCCATGCAAACTTAGTGCATGCTATATCTGTAATCCTGTAATTGTTTTTGCTTTTACTGTTTTTTTTTAAAACATATTTTACATTACTTTCTCAGAACTATTTCGGAAAAGTTCTAATCAGTCGCATGTTTATGAGATTGTTTCGTCTTTATTAGTGTATTTTTGCTGCTGTTTTTGTAATTGTTGCTTCTGTTTCTTTAGCTGCTGCTACTGCTGCTGCTACTGTCGATGTTGTTCTTGTTCTTGTTTAGCATGGAATTGATTATAGATTCATATGTGTATAGGGTTCGTTTGTTTGCCACAAATTGTGTATGATTTATAGGTGTAGTGATTTAATGTTCGTATCTCAATTTGTTATGGTTAGGATTGATATCTGACTTTTGCTAACGGCATTTCGAGCCGCTGAGTTTTTGTGTTATTGTTGCGGCTTTATAATAGGTTGTGGTGGGTGTCGATGTTGCTGTGGCGGTTTTGTTATATTTGCACTGCTTCATGAAGACATTACGTGGCTGTCATTATTTTTGCAGTGGTTTGGCGCAGGTTAGCCCTTACAGGTCAGACCCATGATTAAAATCGTTACAGCTTTGACCACGATCTCCTTTATGTTGAGATATAGACTACCAATGTACTCTTCCAACAATTAAGGGTGTTCCGGGTGGGGTGAGATTTGAGGGAGATTTGGCTGTTAATGATAGCAGATCAACAGAAAACATATATCAATGTTCACTTTCCTGCACCTATCTCTCTTTCTCTCTTTCTCTGTCTCTTTCTCTCTCACTTTCCATCTCTCTCCTCCTCTTTGTTGGACAGGCTGCTATCGTTTATTTTTCCTATTTGTATTTTTTGTCTCTTATTTTACTATTCTGATATCTCTCCTGGTATTTGAAAAAAAGCAGACGCTGGTATTTCCAGATAATTGTTAATCCAATATCTCTGCATATAATTTGCCTTATATTCTACTCTAACCAACATGCTCATATCACACACACACACGGACACACACATACACACACACTCGGAGACGCTCACAGATGTATATGAGTATATGTGTTTGTATTATATATATATTACATATATATACACGCACAAACACACACATATATATATATATATATATATATATATATATATATGCATGCGTGTGTACATGCATGCATACATATATATATATATATACATGCATACATACATACATGCATACAGACACACACACACACACATATATATATATATATATATGTGTGTGTATACATATATACATATATATGTATGAGCATGTATGCAAATTTAAACAAATATATACACATACATGCGCTCACATGCATTTATCATATACATATAAATATGGAGATACATACTTATGTATATATATATACATATACATATATATATATATATATATATATATATATATATATATATATATATATATATTACTCTGATATACCTTCAAATATAAGTGGACGTGAATGTGGGTGTAAGTGTGAATATTATAATATACAGAACTACTTTGGCTTGTATAACAATATGCAAGTATCTGTGTGTGTGTGTGTGTGTGTGTGTATGTGAGTGAGTGTGTGTGTTTACATGCGTATATACATAGCTAGGTTCATACAGGAATATATATACATACGAAGGGAACTGTCTATATTAATCTCTAATGCACAGACCATTCTTTCGCGACTGAAAATATAAAGCAAAGTATATCCGTTTAGTATTTTAGTATCTCTATGAAATTTCAACGAATAAAGCACATCAGGCTCTGTTCCATCGTCTTCTCTATCTATCTACATTCCTATTTCTATCTTATCATAGCACGTTTCGCATTTATTCTTCTCGGAAGAAGCATATAGCTTGATGAGATACCCATAAGTAATGAAACCTGCCATAGTGATATGCTAACGGGTAAGTTATAACACTTTCTCTTCTTTGCAGTCCTAAGGCAGCTGATAATTGTATTGTAGTATTAATGACATACCTTATGGTTGCACTGGACATAATTCTAAACGGAATTTCTTACCAGTTGAGCACTAGGGGTGAGGGCGATATAATCGACTACTCCCCTCCCCATGAAAGTTTCAAGCCTTATCCCTATAATAAAAAAGGATTATCACAGAATATTTCCATTGTGATGATATCTTGGAATTTATTGTCGTACATGGAATAACCAATATTCTCAGCCTGACATGATTTTAATGTCTTTACCCAAATGCATCGAGTCTTTTAGTCAATTTTTAAAGCTATTTTCTTATTACTACTCTTTCTCTAAAATAACCAAAGTTTGCTCAGCTCTCTCTCCCACACATTATTAAATATTTTTCAATATTTTGCCCAGAATGGATTATATTATGGATGTGAAGAAATATGGATCCTCATGGATGTGTTTAAATGTTTACTTTACTCTTGTGGTTTACACCGTCTTCCATACTTATTGATCAGCAGTTCTGCGTGTTATTCAAGAATAGACAACCCGATAATCTTACCATATTGTGAAATTTCTTTAGCGAAATTAATTTTCCATCGATATTCATATTGCTTGCGAACCATTAACTATGGAAATTAATTTGGGAAATTAAGTTTCACTTTGCAGATTTCCCCGGTCTGTTCAAGTATTTAGGAACATTTTGAATTTATAACTATGACTGTATTTTAAAGCATAGTGTATTTCATTTTTTTTTTATGTTTTCCAGTTTCAGCTCTTGACTATGTAGATTTATATTAACGATAGTGCCTCCCTTCTCAAAGACACAATGCTGGGAGTAATTTTAAGAATATTTACTTACTATTTCTAAAAGTTAGACTTTCCACCCAGTAGCATTTTTCATGCTATAATCGATTATACGCTAGCTGAGAGAACTGCTCCCTTCTTTCTCATATCGTAAAACAGCCTCTGTCAATAACACTCTGCCTGGTGAGTGACTTTACTATTTCATCTCATTTACTTTAAATCGGAATTCCCTGCAAGCCACTCATTACATGTTCAGTGGATTTCAAATATATTTCGTATTTTATTTTCTGTTTCTGACATTACACTAACAAAGAAACTAATACAAACTTTCGTCTACTTTTCTATATATTCCATTCATGGTTGCAACTCCTACTTTGCACTCATATAAGTGGGTGCATGGACAACTTCAAGAGAGACAAGTGGATTGTCTCTATGCATTAATGAACCGTAAACATGACACCTACATTATTCTATCATTTTAGTGCTGATAGACTTTAGACATTTATTATCTTATGATGTTCTTGATATACGTACGTTCTAGTTCTTATCTTTGTCAAACATGTCTTTGGTGTTCGGGTTTACTAATCGTCTTCACATATGAATGGGTATGAGCAGAAATTCCACATTCCGCCTCATTATGAGATCCTCGAAGAGGAACTGCCGCAAGTGTCGAAATATAGAGTCTTATTCATGAACTATAAGACGACAAACCGACAGAATCGTATGGATGAACTACAAAATGCTTGTAGCAATTCTCCTGGACTTTTACGTTATGAGTTCACAACCGCGCCGTGATTACCTTTGCTTTTCATTCTGTCCGTTTAGCTAAAATAATGTAGCACACAAGCATTGGGGTCTACAGTAATCTACTCGCATTCTTCCCTCAAAATTGTTGGACTCCCACCCTTCAACGGACGGGTGTCCCGTTCAAGTTGAGTATTATGATCTCGGTCACTTACACTCAATAGAATCCAGATAAGGGACTTTATGAGTCCCTAGGCTTAAAGAAAGATATTTATTTTATATCTGCTCATAATTCACCTTAGCGCCCTTCATTTTGAGTGTCTGTGGAGATTCCCACGTGTCAAGGTTTAGCAGAATCACAATTTGTAAAATGTTTTTCGTTTGACATATTTTCTATAAGTTGTTTGGGTACCTATAATTTACTTAATTGTTGACATCTCTTTTTAATTGTTACCTAGCATATTTTCAACAGATTTTTTCTCTTCTTTTGCCGCCATAGGAATTTGGGTGATATCTGCTGCAAGACATACTGAGGAGAAAATGTAAAGAAAACATTAAACCCATGGTCAATACCGAGCAAGGTTTGGCATAAAAGAAGTGAGCCTAAGGTAAAGCAACGGATGACAAAGAAGCGCAGGATTCAAAGTAGAAACGGAAGGATTATTTCCCACTGCACAAGGCCGATGTCTGACCCTAAACAACTATAAAAGCAAAATAATGAAAACAGGTTCTAACACCAAATGCTGAATGTTCAATTAAAACAATACAACAGTTGATCATAACATCTCTGGCTTTCCAGTCCTAGGACAAATCTGAACATATATACAGAAACATGTAGTAAGTAAATATATTCACTGGGCTGTATACCAACACCACAACATTAAAAAAAATTAAGATGAATTGGTATAAACATGTACATGAGAAAGACTAGGCCACAGTCATGTGGGATATTGCTGTTCACACTGACTAAGATGTGAAAAAGCAAAAAACATCTGCTTCGTAGCAGACATTACAATCCCTTCTAAACAAAATCTTGCCCACAAAGATGTGGAAAAACTGTCAAAGTCAAAATCTCTCGAAATTGAAATATTTAAGAGGTGAGGTATGGAAATAAAATTAATACCAGTAATAACTGGAGCAATGGGTGCGATAAAACAGAGCGTATGAATAAAACATAGAAGTTATACGCAGACCCTCAACACTACACATTCTCCAATATAAACCTGCCAGGAACAGCTCACATCCTACCCAAGACATATCAATTCAATTGTACAACCCAAACGAAACTATCCATAAACACAAACACACACTATATAGTAATTATGCAATAAAATAAACAACCCAACGCCATATGTATTCTGCGGTCGGCTACCCAACAGAAGATCACATCTCGCAATTATACACACAAAAACAGAATACAAAACAGTAATACAACAAAACACGGCAAACAAACCCAGTAAAAAAAAAACCAAATTGATGCAATGCGATACCGAGAAGTGTCTGTAACCGAACCACCACCGAAGCAAAAGAAAAACAACAATACAAACTGCTGCAGCACGGATGTGTAGCAGATGATGCAGTAGAGATTTGCCTGAAACTATCAAATGTATAATAATAATAATAATAATAATAATAATAATAATAATAATAATAATAATAATAATAATAAATGATAATAATAAATGATAATAATAGCAATGTCACCGAAAACTTTTGCTACAATCTTTTTGATAATGTCCACTAATTCTTTTCGGATTTTACTTTTAGCTTTGTCCTTTACAAAATCCGACATTGCATATTCGTTACAGAACACGGAGGGGAAGACATAATGCTTTGATGTCAATCAGCTTTTCTCGATCTAATGTACATTTGTCACAGACTTGAGCTAACTTGTAAAACTTTCTCTGCTCTACTTGATTTCGTTTTACTATTTAATATGACAGATGGACGCAGATTATTACTTTTAAGTACTTTCTTTTGATGAATGAAATCTTGGCGTGCTTTAATTCTCCGTCTCTAACGGTAAAAGATTTTATGTCGTCGCTTGACCTGAAAACTTCCCCCTTTAAAAAAAAAATGCCGAGCATTATCTTAATGCACGCGCGCTTTTAAATGGCGTTAAATCGGTCGATTCTTTAAAGTGTTGCATAAAATTTTATTTTGCAGAATTTGTTCCCTGTCCCTGTGTTCAAATCTTACCAAGGACAACTTCGCCTTTTCATCATTTTTTCTTTTTTATTCTTTAGTGACTAAAAATTACCAACACAGGACGATAGTTTCGCGGAATTATTTGTGTATCAAATAAATTGCTTTACGTTATTTCCGCCGTCTTCCTGAAAGAACGGTGGTGGCGTGATATATCAGTGTCGCGCTTTAGCTGGAAATGAGGGGTCTCAATGCATAGCAAACAATCATTCTTCCACAATCATCTACCACACAAGCCTGATCATTGCAGGAAAACAATCTCCAGCTGCAGATATAAACATTATCAGTAATATACGATGGCATTTGTTGAGATATAGGCGCAGGCCTGGCTGTGTGGTAAAAAGTTTGCTTCCCAACACATGGTTCCAGGTTCAATCTCACTGCGTGGAGTTTTGCGAAACTGTCTTCTAGTAGAGCTTCGGGGCAACTAAAGACTTGAGAATGTATTTGGCAGACGAAAAGTGAAAAAAATCCGTCGTATATATATATATATATATATATATATATATATATATATATATATATATATATAAATATATTGATTTGTGTTTTCATTACATATATATATATAACATGATTTTTTTACTGTATATCTGTGTGTGTGTGTCTAATTTAGTGGTTCGGCAAAAAAGCCCGATAGACTGAGTATCGTTGTATCGGGCTTAACAAAAATAATAAGTATTATAGCTGATGCTTTCGATTAAAAATTCTTCAAGCCGTTATTCCAGCATGGCCGCAGTTTATTGAGAGAAAACAATTAAAAGATATAACGAATAAAGGGATACAAAATGACAATGATTTATGTTAATTGACTGAAAAGAATATCTGGGCATTTGGCAAAGAATATTTGGACGTTTGACAAATCACATTAAATCTAATCAGTTGAGATATGTGTTTCCCGGGGGTACCGACTTCTTAATCTATCAAAGAAAACCCGAATCAATATGTGGGATGAAATGTAACGTGGTAAGAGGGCAGAATGGTCAGAAAGCTGGACAAAATGTTTAGTAGTATTCGTCCGTTTTTGTGTTCTCAGTTGAATTTCCGGCAAGGTCGACTTTGCCTCCCCCCACTCCTTTCGGGGTCGATAAAACACGTACCAGTCCAAAAACTAGGGTCGATCCAATCGACTTCTTCTCTGCCCTGTAATCTCAGGCCTGACGCCAAAGTTTGAAACCAATATATGGGATGATCAGTCATTAAATCGAAAATAGGAACGGAATAAGGTTGTATAAATAATATCAGTAAGAAACAAGTTATAATCCACACATTTGTATTAGTCTGCTATTTATTCTCTTTGGTATTTTTGACGAACCACTAAGTTACAGCACCTAATAGCACATACACACGCATAAGAACATAAGCATTTGTATGTATATATATATATATATATATATAATATATATATATATATGTATGTATGTATGTATGTATATATATATATATGTATGTATGTATGTATGTATATATATATATATATATATATATATATATATATATATATATAATATATATATATATATGTATGTATGTATAATGCATATATACATACATATAGTGTATTAGGTATGGTGTAGCGGTAATGTATATATACATACATATATTAACGGTAGAAACAGCAGATAAAAGTACGTTCTATGTGTAAAGACGCGCACACGCACGTATACACACACACACATATTCGTGTATGTATGTATAAATCTTCTGCATAAATTACCAAATGGTGATGAGAGAGAGTTTTGGAAATAGAGTCAACTTATTTGTTGCTTATATAGAAATGAAAGATCGCCAGCCACTAAACCTTTTTCTGTTTCCTCTCTCTGCCTCTTTCTGTGTTTCTTTGTGTCGAAGAGCGTAGGCTCGAAACATAAAGGACTTTCTCACTTCCCGAACGTTAAACTAATGCATGTGTTTGTTGTTTACACACGCGTCTTCATCTTTTGTTTTTGTTTTTTTTTTGTAAATTCCAACATTAATAGAAAATTGTCTGATATTGGCACACATAAATTCATGACGAATAAATAGAATATTAGTGCACGTACACTAATACGCCTTTTTTTTTCGTCGTGGGTATATCTGCCCCGCTATTAAACTAATTTCTACATGATCAAAAGAAAATGCCAAAACTTATACAATTATATTTACAATACACACACATGCAAACGACGGGTTTCGACGCAGGAGGTCTACAGCCATGTCTGTGTCAATTCTTAGCATGCGGTCTTACCTGTGCAAGCACGCAATCATGAATTCCAATATAGGATTTCCCACCTTACATTCAAAGCCTTCTCCACTCACTTATTCTTTGTACTTTATACGTATTCTCACCATGATACATATATACATGCACACACACACACACACACACACACACACACACATATATATATATATATATATATATACATATTTATACATGTACATGCCTTCTTCAATTCGTTTTTCTATGTGTTGGTGCGAGCAACGGGATGCGTCTCCCGATATATATATATATATATATATATATATATATATATATATATATATATATATATATACATATTTATACATGTACATGCCTTCTTCAATTCGTTTTTCTATGTGTTGGTGCGAGCAACGGGATGCGTCTCCCGATATATATATATATATATATATATAATATATATATATATATACATCTAGCAACGGAAATATTACTTTTTCACTGTTTCAGTTGGCATATTTCCCCATAGGTTAAAATTTCAAGTTAGCAAAGCTTTCACCGCAAACAATGAAATTCACTCGGAAATACCTTCTCGCATTTCTATACAAAATAAATCTAACACGACGTTAAGTGTATTATAATACAATAATATAATTTTTTCATTAATCTGTTCGATAGCAGCGTCATTGTACAACTGGAATGGTTAAAAGTATATGCGACTTTTATTCATGTCGTATTACATTTCATGCAAATGCCAGACACTTGGTGTCTTGACAATGTTCACACAACCACATACATAAAAACACAAACACATGCAAAAATTATCCAACTCGCTCATATACGCAAAGTTGAATCGAAGAACAATGTTTTTACCTATAAAAATCAGGGAGGTCACACATCCGGCCGGAAATAGCAGCCCAATAATCCTCAAAAATTAACTATATCATCTTCAAAGGTAGAAGGATACGGCGACTACTGCAATAATGATAGTAACATTAAAGGTGAACATCAGAAATATTTGATAATAAAGAGTTACCATCTGACAGAGTAACATCACCAACGCAAAAATAAAATCTTCCACGCGGTTCTTCCTTTTGTTAGAAATTTTATTAAACTACCTTCAGATCAAACACTATACCAGGAGTTCTCCAAGCGGGTGGTAGTGTTCCCTGGCGGTCGTGGAAAGACTCAGGGCGGGATGTTGAAGAAAGGTGAGGTGATAATGGTGTGTCCAAAACGATGGATGTAAAAAATACAACATAATGGCATAGTTTTATTTGTGAAATAAATTGTTACGAATTTGCTGCGGAAAGTGGGCTGCTTATGGTGGTGAGAGGGTGAAGGTCGCCGGGAATGTGGCCCAGGTGCCAAGGGGCGGCTGCCTGAAAATATTGGGAACTAAGGCACTACGTCCTACCATTTTAAGCAGAATGACAGACGCTAAAGTTCTACGATGCAGCGTCAAATAATCCATGCATATATACAACATATTTAGCAAGATTTTATTAGTGACAGATGCAGGAATTTGTTGAGAATAGAGATGTGTGTATTGATATGCTCTAGGAAATCCGGAATACTGTGATATTCGTCTTCACATGGGATTTTGCATTGACGAATAGTGCTACAAAAGCACCGATATATTTCTATGGTTTGTAACACTATAAGTTTATGAGAAGAACATTCGCAGCTGAAAGGTGAACATTCTCTTCACTGTGAGAATATTAGAAAACACATTGCATTATAAGATACATAATAGATTTTAATAGAAAACTTACGGAACAGACACGACTCGGACAGTTTCATCACAAAACCGTTGGAAGATTGATGACCTTGGGCTAAATGACAAGTATAACAACAAAACTTGTAACAACATAAAAAATAGCAATTACCTTGTCTTTCGTTATATATATATGTATGTATGTATGTATGTATGTATGTATGTATGTATGTATGTATGTATGTATGTATGTATGTATGTATATAAGTATACATTTTCTTTGATATTTCGGTAAGGAAAAAATTGGTCGAAAATGAAATGAATATTCAAACATTCAACAGAATGGAAAATTATGTACATTATTAAGAACATCATTTCCACATAATTGTCAAGAACGGTAATTGAAGATTTATGCCAAAACAATAACTGCAATAACACCACTGAGACGAACAATGTATAATAGGTTAGAGAGAAGTGGAAGAGAGAGAAGGGAAAAAGAAAGAGAGGGACGCAGGAAATTATTCGTAATTCTGAGAATGAATTCGAAATATTTAAAACACAATAAATAGATCTTTGAAAGAGATTAAATCGGAATCTCGTTAAATATTAAGTACTTCACGCCATTTAAACATCCGTATGCAAACGTCCATAATTAAACACACACAGGGACAGAAGTACTAGCTCACGCTCAAACGCTAAACGCATATGCGTACATGTTCAGACACACACACACACACACACCAATACATCAATGTATGTGCTGGTATATGTTTATGTATGTATATGTGCTCATTTCGATAAATACATATATGTGTCTGTGTGTGTAAATGTGTACGCGTTCGTGTTTTGCTTGTAGCATTACGCATATATATAAATAAATATATATATTTATATATATATTAAATATATATATATATATTCACATATTTATATACATTTCTATATATATATATATTCATATATATGCTTATATATATATTTATATATATATATATATAATATATATATATATATAAATGCATATATGCACATTTACACACACACATACACATGCATATGTATATATATATCTCTAGCGGAGCATTTCTAGTTTCAGCAGTCAAGAATCTACTTTTGACAAGGTCGAAGTTCGCTGAAATCATGTGATCGAGTAGACGTGGCAGCGGGAGTTACGCTGATTGCTGATGTAAAAATACGCAGTGATTGCACGTCCTGAAAACGCACGAGGCTCTATCTCTTGGTAAATATCGCAGTAATGTTTGCTCTAACGCAACATATAAGCATTACATTAACACATCTATACATACAAACAAACATACATGCATCGCATCACTTGAAGAAAATCCTGCATTATCAGTTGAAGAATTGGCAATAAATCATAGTCCAAACCATACAGCTGTTCATCGCCCTCTGCAACAACTTGGAAAGCTTCCTAAACTTGAAAAATTGGTGCCTCATGAATTGTACGAATGCAACCGCAAATCTTGAGTTGACATTTGCTCTTCTCTTCATTATCGGGAATTCATTTCACCCTTTTTGGATAGACTTTTGACTGGTGACGAAAAATGGGTCTTCTAACGAAATGTTAAATGTGGGAAACGGTGGTTCGGTAAAAGGGGAAAAAAATTCAACCGCAACCGAGAAGGGAACTTCTTGGGGAAAAGGTTCTCTCTATCCGGTGGGATTGCAAAGGAGTAATTCACTGTAAATTGTTACCACCTAATGCAACAATCAAGTCTACCATCAGCGTTTGAACCAAGCTTTGACGAAAAAAGATCCGCTTTAGTGAACCGAAGAGGAGTGATGTTTCATCAGGACAATGCGCGACCCCACACTGCAAAACACACATCACAGAAGATCGAAGAACTTGGTTGAGAAAGAATTCCTTATCCATCTTATACTCCCGACCTTGTTCCTTGAGACTACCATTTGTTGTTTACAAAATCATTTGGGGAACATAACTTTTGCAAGCCAGGAAGTGGTCGAAACTAACATTGCAGAGGTCTTCGCTTTGAAACGAAAAGCGTTTTATATTGATGGGATTAAAAAGCTTGTAAATAGATGGAAGGAAGTCATAGATAATCAGGGAAAGTACAATGATGATTAAATTTCAATTAAATATAACATTTGATAACTTATTTACTTTATTCAAAATTCGGACAGAACTTATAGGATGACCTGATATATATACATATATATATATATATATATCCCTCTCTTGCTTCCTTCCTCTCTATCTATCTCTCTCTCTCACTCCTCCTCATCTCTCTCACAGCCGGGTCTACGAACTTCCTTTCGCTGGCGGCTTTATTCAAGTAAACATGTTTCTTCCTGCGCTCGTGAAAAAAATTTTTTCCTCGTCTAGGCTTATAGGCCCTCTTTATTTGTTTTCCTGTCCTGTTTCTATTCCTTCTTGTACTGTATTTTTTGTAATTGTATTTTTATTTTGTATTTGTTTTTAATTGTATTGTTTTTACGTTCTGTTTTTGTCATATTCTTTTCCTTGTTTTTACCCCTCTGCAAAGGAATTTTATTTAATTCTTTCGCAGGAAGAAGTAGTTCGACGAGACGTGTTCTGTCCTCACCTTCGAAACACGCTGGAGTTGAACTAGGGACAGCTGATGAAGGGGATTTTTCCTTCTGTAATTGTCTTGTACTCTGTTTCTCCGTTGTTAAAAAAATGGTGCGTTCCATGCTGTTTTTACGTTTTCGTTTCTCGTTGAGTTCTACGTCTATTTGTGGTGTCCTGTACACACGTATATATATATTTATATATGCATGTATATATACATGTAGATGTAGGTACGTACATATATGTTGTATGTATGCATATATTTTATTTATTACACTATATATATATATATTATATATATATATATATATATATATATATATATATATTATATATATATATACATACAAGGTGAGTAAGATATCTGAGGACAGATTTTTGTTTATAATAAAGGCGCAGGAGTGGCTGTGTGGTAAGTAGCTTGCTTACGAACCACATGGTTCTGGGTTCAGTCTCACTGCGTGGCACCTTGGGCAAGTGTCTTCTACTATAGCCTCGGGCCAATCAAAGACTGGTGTGTTTACGTTCCCGTAACTTAGCGGATCGGCAAAACAGACCGACAGAATAAGTACTAGGCTTACAAAGAATACGTCCTGGTGTCGATTTGCTCGATTAAAGGCGATGCTCCAGCATGGCCGCAGTCAAATGACAGAAACAA